>NC_138104.1:56078328-56185828 GCF_964146895.1 Miniopterus schreibersii | reverse complement strand
GGCAGCCTGGGAGGCCCCGCCGCCCCCCCCCCCGCCCCCCCCCCCCCCCCCGCCATCCCCGCCCCGCCCTGCGGAGTGCTCACCGTGTTCTCTTGGCCCAGGCTGAGCCCTTCAGGGGCGAGAGCTGCAGCTGCTGCTGGAGCTGCTGCGGGTCCGGAAGACTGGCGAGCGGGTGGCAGGGCGATTGCATGGCAGCAGCGGGGGCGGCGCCGGGGTGCAGGGAGCCAATAAAGATAAATTTTAAAAAGTGGAATTACGTTCCCCAGCCGGCATGGCTAAGTGCTTGAGTATTGACCTATGATCCAGGAGATTGAGGTTTGATTCCCACTCAGGGCACATGCCTGGGTTTTGGACTCAACCCTCATTAGGGGATGTACAGGATGCTTCCAACCAGTGACTCTCTCATCATTGATGTTTCTATCTCTCTCTAACTTCCTCTCCCTTCCTCTTTCTGAAATCATTAAAGACATATTTTTTTTAAAAAATGTCATCTGCAAAAAGTGACAGTTTTACTTCTTCATTCCCAATTTGAAAAACTTTTATCTTTCTCTTGCCTGTATCATATCCTAAATTTCAATATTTTTTTCTTTCTCCTTATGATTGGTATGTATATTTATGTGCCAGTACCCTTTACTTAAATTTCTAAAGTTTTAAAATGTTTGAATACCTGGTAGAACTATCCACCACTATTCTTTTCAGAATTCCCTGGTTATTTTTGTTTACTTATTTTTACATATAATCAGCATGTATAATTTAAGAAGTAGACTCTAGCCTGGCCAGTGTTAGTCAGCGGTTGAGCATCAACTTATGATCCAGGAGATCTCGGTTCAATTCCCAGTCAGGGCACATGCTTGGGTTGTGGGCTTGATCCTTGTAGGGGGCATGCAGAAGGCAGCCAATCAATGATTCTCACCATTGATGTTTCTCTCTCTCCCTCTCCCTTCCCCTCTCTGACATCAATAAAAATATATTTAAAAAAAATTAAAAGTAGACTCTGTTGATATTTTTATTGGGGTGGTGTTAGATTTACAAATTATTACTTTGTACAGGCTAACAATAGAATTTAGAAACAGGCAACTTCACATAATAATTACATTATAATGCATGATATTTTAGTGTTTTTTATTTATGCTAATGCATAGTTCAATGCACTGTGCAAAATTGCTATGAACACAGTGCATTAGTGCAGCATATCCAACAATCCTTGTACAATTCATCTTTGATACATTGCCTTGGATGTTTTGTGTCCCTGATTTTCACTGAACAAACTTGTACCTTTAGCATATCACAGAAAAGTTAATCAAGGGGATTCAGTCATTTAAATACACATGCAATATTCTATAAACATTACATGTAATATTTTCAAAAGTCTATGTTTTCAGAAAAACTAGGAAAGATTGAGAAACTGTCACAGATCAGAGGACAAGTGCAAGGACAAATAAATGCAATGAGGAACACTAGATTGGATCCCAGAACAACAACAACAAAAAGGACATTAATGGAAAAATTGGTGAAATACAAATAAAGTCTGGGGTTTAGTTAATAGTAATATACTAGTGCTGGTTTCTTAGTTCTGACAAATGTGCTGTCATGATGTAAGATGATATCAGGGGAAACTAAAACTGGGTGATGAGTAAACAAGAGTTCTCTATACTTACCATTCCAACTCTCCTGTGAACCTGAATTATTCTAAAAATAAAGTTTTAAAAATTTGTTTCTAGAATTTACAGTTATTCTATATTATAATTATATGTTTATCTCCCTCACTAGACTATGAGAAATGTTAGAGCATGGACCATTCAGCACTATTCCCATGCTCACCAACCGTTATTGAGGACAGTCCCTGGATAATTAAGACAAGCCAAGAAAACGGAGAGATTTTGGCAAAAGTAGCAAGTTGTTTCCCTAACCTGTTTGGCTCAGAGGTTAGACTGTTGGCCTATGGACTGAAGGGTCCCAGGTTCAATTCTTGTCAAGGTCAGGTACCTTGGTTGCAATTTCAGCCCTCAGCCCCAGGTCAAGGCATATGCAGGAGGCAACCAATCAATGTGTCTCCCTCACATTGATGTCTCTCTCTCACTCTTTCCCTTTCTCTCTCTCTCAAAAGCAATGAAAAAAGTATCCTCAGGGGAGGATTTTAAAAAATGTACCAAGTTGTTGTCTTCCCTACCTTACATAATGTATCATTCAATTAGGTAAACTAAATGTGTTGCTAATAAAAATTTTTAACATCTCTATCTTTCATCCAGGCAGATTTAAAGAGAAAGATATTTCAGACACGACTTAAAAATCCAGAGTCTCCATTTTTCTTTACATACTGGCCTTAACTTTTTTTTTTAATTTTATTTTTGTTTAAAATACTACAGATGTCCCTTTTTCTCCCCAATGACCCATTCCACTCTGTCCCATCCCCCTCCCCAGTCCCTCTTCCTACCATTGTCCAGTGTCCTTGGGTTGTGCATATATGCACTCTTTGGTTACTCTCTCCCCCTCCACCAACCTGCCCTCCATCCCTCTGACATTTGTCAGTCTGTTCTATGCTTCCAAGTCATTGAATCTATTCTGTTCATTAGTTTTTAAAATTCTGTAGATTCTACATATAAGTGACATCATGTGATGTTTGTCTTTCTCTGCCTGGCTTAATTCACTTAGCATAATTTTCTCCACGTCCATTGATGATGTCCTAAAGGGTAAGAGATCCTTCTTTACAACTGCATAGTATTCCATGGTGTATATGTCCCACAGCTTTTTATCCACTCATCTACTGATGGGCACTTGAGCTGTTTCCAGATCTTAGCTATTGTAAAATGCACTGCTATGAACATAGGGGTACATATATTATTTCTGATTAGTGTTTCAGGATTCTCAGTATATATTCCTAGAGGTGAAATCACTGGGTCAAAAGGCAGCTCCATTTTTAATATTTTGAGGAACCTCCACAGAGTTGTCCATAGTGGTTGCACCAGTCTGCATTCCCACCAACAGTGTACTAGGGTTCCCCTTTCTCCACATCCTCACCAGCGGGAGTTGGTTGTTGATTTGTTGATGGTAGCCATTCTTACAGGTGTGAAATGATACATCATTGTGGTTTTAATTTGCATCTCTCTGATGATTAGTGACATAGAGCATTTATTTATTTTTTTTTAAATTTTACTTTTGTTTAAAATATTACAGATGTCCCTTTTTCTCCGCAATGACCCGTTCCGCCCAGTCCATTCCCCCTCCCCAGTCCCTCCCCCCACCATTTTCTGTGTCCTTGGGCAGTGCATATATCCATATAAATACTTTGGTTACTCTTTCCCCCTCCACCCACCCGCCCCTCCTCCATCCCTCTAACCCTCGTCAGTCTCATCTATCCTTCCATGTCATTGAATCTATTCTGCTCATCCATTAGATTCCATGTATAAGCAAGATCATGTGATGTTTATCATTCGCTTCCTGGTTTATTTCACTTGGAATAATATTCTCCAGGTCCATCCATACTGTCCCAAAGGGTACGAGATTCTTCTTTCCAGCTGCGTAGTATTCAATGGTGTAAATGCCAGTCTGCATCCCCACCAGCAGTGTACTAGGGTTCCCCTTTCTCCACACCCTCGCCAGCACATGTCCTTCATTGATTTGTTGATGGCAGACATTCTGACAGGTGTGAAGTGATACCTCATTGTGGTTTTAATTTGCATCTCTCTGATGATTAGCGATCTTGAGCATCGTCTCTTGGCATCCATATGTCCTCTTTGGAGAAGTGTCTATTCAAGTCCTTTGCCCATTTCTTAATTGGGTTGTTTGTCTTGCTCTTGCTGAGTACTATGAGTTCTTTGTACACTTTGGAAATTAGCCCCTTATCAGATACATCCTTGGCAAATATGTTTTCCCAGAACAGGGGGTTCCTTTGTATTTTGAGGCTGTTTTCTTTTGCTGTGCAGAAGCTTTTTAGTTTGATGTAGTCCCATATGTTTATTTTTTCTTTTGTTTCTCTTGCCCTAGGAGATGTATCAGTGAAAAGTCCACTACGTGGGATGTCTGTGACTTTACAGCCTATGTTTTCTTCTAGGATTTTTATGGTTTCGTGACTTATATTTAAGCCTTTTATTCATTTTGAGTTTATTTTTGTGTATGGTGAAAGTTGGTGGTCTAGTTTTATTTTTTTTGCATGTAGCTGTCCAATTTTTCCAACACCACTTATTGAAGAGACTGTGTTTATTCCACTGTATGTTCTTGCCTCCTTTGTCAAATATTAACTGACCATACTACTGTGGGTCTATTTCTGGTGGCTCATTCTGTTCCATTGATCTATATCCCTGTTGTTGGACCAATACCAGGTAGTTTCGATTACAATGGCTTTGTAATACAGTTTGAAGTCTGGTAATGTGGTCCCTCCAGCTCTGTTCTTTTTTCTCAAGATGGCTGCAGCTATTTGAGGTCTTTTTTGGTTCCATATAAATTTTTGAAATGTTTGTTCTAGATCTGTGAAATATACTGTTGGTATTTTAATAGGAATTGTATTGAATTTATAAATTTTTGGGGGTAGTATGGACATTTTAATGATATTAATTCTTCCAATCCATGAGCATGGCATATTTTTCCACTTGTTTAAATCTTCCTCTATTTCCTTTTTCAGTGTCACATAGTTTTCGTAGTATAGGTCTTTTACATCCTTGGTTAAGTTTATTCCTAGGTATCTTATTTTTTTAGTTGCAATGGTATTTTTTTTTTAGTTTCTCTCTGAAAGGAAAGTTCATTGGTGTATAAGAATGCCACTGATTTCTGGATATTGATTTTGTAACCAGCTACCGTGCCAAATTTGTTTATCAAATCTAGTATTACTTTGATGGAGTCTTTAGGGTTTTCTATGTACAATATCATGTCATCTGCACATAATGACAGTTTTACTTCTTCCTTTCCAATTTGGATACCTTTTATGTTTTCTTCCTGTCTGAAGGCTCTGGCTAGGACTTCCAGTACTATGTTGAATAAGAGTGGTGAAAGTGGACATCCCTGTCTTGTTCCTGTTTTTAATGGAAATGGTTTTACTTTTTGCCCATTGAGTATGATGTTGGCTGTAGGTCTGTCGTATATGGCCTTTATTATGTTGAGGTATGATCCCTCTATTCCCACTTTACTGAGATTTTTTTATCAGAAATTGGTGCTGGATTTTGTCAAGTGCTTTTTCTGCATCTATTGATATGATCATATGATTTTTGTCCTTCATTTTTTTTATGTGATGTATCACATTTACTGATTTGTGGATGTTGTACCAGCCTTGCAACCTCGGAATAAATTCCAGTTGGTCGTGGTGTATGATCTTTTTAATGTATTGCTGAATCCAGTTTGCTAGTATTTTAGTGAGGATTTTAGCATCTATGTTCATCAGGGATATTGGCGTGTAATTTTCTTTCTTTGTTGTGTCTTTATCTGATTTTGGGATTAGGATGATGCTGGCCTCATGAAAAGAGTTTGGGAGTTTTCTCTCCTCTTGAATTTTCTGGAATATTTTGAATGCAGTAGGTGTTAATTCTTCTTTGAATGTTTGGTGAAACTTGCCTGTAAATCCTTCTGGTCCGGGACTTTTGTTTCCTGGGAGATTTTTGATTACTGCTTCAATTTCATTAGTTATTATCAGCTTACTTAGGTTTTCTGCCTTTTCTTGATTCAGGTTTGGAAGGTTGTATGCTTCTAGGAATTTACCCATTTCCCCCATGTTGTCCAATTTGTTGGCATATAGTTGCCATAGTATTTTCTTACAATCCTTTGTATTTCTGTTGGGTCAGTTGTCATATCACCTCTTTAATTTCTGATTTTATTTATTTGGGTCCTCTCTCTTTATTTCTTGGTGAGTCTGATTAAAGGTGCATTAATCTTATTTATCTTTTCAAAGAACCAGCTCTTGGTTTCACTGATTCTTTGTATTGTTTTTCCAGTCTCTTTGTCATTAATTTCTGCCCTGATCTTTATTGTTTCATTCCTTCCACTTTCTCGGGGCTTTTCTTGCTGTTCTCATTCTAGTTCTTTTAGTTGTTGTGTTAGATGATTCATTAGAGCTTTTTCTTCTTTCTTGAGATAAGCCTGTAGTGCTATGAATTTTCCTCTCAGGACTGCTTTCACCATGTCCCATAGATTTGGGGTTATTGTCCATTTTTGTTTTTTTCCACGAAGTGTTTGATTTCTTCCTTGATCTCATTGGCAACCCATACATTGTTTAATAACATGCTACTTAGCCTCCATGTGTTGGAATATTTTTGAGTTTTTTTTATAGTGGTTGATTTCTCGTTTCATGGCATTGTGATCGGAGAAGATGCTTGATATGATTTCAGTCTTCTTGTATTTATAGAGACTTGCCATGTGCCCTAAAAAGTGGTATATTTTTGAGAATGTTCCTTGTGTACTTGAGAAGAATGTGTAATCTGCTGCTTTGAGATGAAATGTTCTGTAAATGTCAATTAAATCTATTAGTTCTAATGAGTCATTTATGGTCTGTTTCCCTGTTGATTTTTTGTCTTGATGATCTGTGCAATGCTGACAGTGGGGTGTTAAAGTCCCCCACTATGATTGTGTTGCTGTCATTCCCCCCCTTAAAGTCCACAAATAAATTTTTTATATATTTAGGTGCTCCTATATTGTGTGCATAAATGCCTATAAGGGTTATTTCCTCCTGTTGGATTGATCCCTTTAGTATTATGTTGTGGCCATCCTTGTCTCTTGTCATGGTTTTATTTTGAAGTCTATTTTTTCAGAAATAAGTATTGTTACTCCAGCTTTCTTTACCTTTTCATTTTCATGGAATACTTTGTTGTATCCCTTCAATTTTAGCCCTTGTGAGTCTTTTGGTCTCAGGTGGGTCTCTTGTAGACAGCATATATTTTTCTCCTGTTTTCTTATTCATTCAGCTACTCTATGTCTTTTGATTGGACCTTTTATTGCATTTATATTTAATCTTACTATTGATATAAACTTATTTAATGACAATTTTTCTGTTTATGCTAATGTACCTTTCTCTTACTATTCCTTGTTTTTCTTAGAGCAGTCCTTTTAACATTTCTTTTTTTTTTAATTTTTTAATTTTTAATTTTTATTTTTTTTCATTGCTTCCTTACTTCCTTCGTTCTTTCCCTTTTAACATTTCTTGCAATGCTGGTTTGGTGGTACTGAACTCCTTTAGCCTTTTTTTTTTTTGTCTGGGAAGCTCTTTATTTCACCTTCAATTCTAAATGATAGCCTTGCTGGATAAAGCAATCTTGGTTGCATGTTCTTGCTTTTCATTACTTGCAGAACTTCATGCCACTCCCTTCTGGCCTGAAGAGTTTCTATTGAGAAATCAGCTGTCAGCCTTATGGGGGTTCCCTTGTAGGTCACTGCTTGTCTCTCTTGCAGCCCTTAATATTTTCTCTTTGTCCTTGACATTTGCCATTTTAATTATGATGTGTCTTGGAGTGGATCTCTTTGGGTCTCTCTTGTTTGCAGCCCTCTGTACTTCCTGAACTTGTGTGGCTTTCTCCCTAGCCAGCTAAGGGAAGTTTTCTCTCATTATTTCCTCTACCAATTTTTCTATCCCTTGCTCTCTTTCCTCCTCCTCTGGTATTTTTATAATGTGAATGTTATTTCACTTTATGTTGTCCCAAAGCTCCCTTAGACTTTCCTCATGCTTTTTAAGTGTTTTTTCTTTTTGCTGCTCTGACTGTGTGATTTTTTTCTTCCTTGTCTTCTAAGTCACTTATTCTATCCTCTGCCTCTTGAGCCCACTTTTAATTCCTTCCAGTGTTTTCTTGATATCACATGTTGCATTCTTTATTTCTGTCTGATTTTTGTTTATGTATATCTTTTTTCATGTTTTCCCTAAAGGCCTCGGTCTTATCTTCTATTTCGTTGTTTTTCTCATTAAGCTCCTTGAACATCTTCATAATCGATACTCTGTACTCTGTTTCTGAGAGCTTGCTTATCTCCATCTCATCAAAGACTTTTAATGGCAATTTTCCCTTCTCTTTAATTTGGGGGTTGTTTCTTTGTCTCCCCATTTTGGTAGGTCTTAGTAATTTTATCTATATATTAAATTTGTTTGCTGTCTCAAAGTTTTTTGCGGTGGAATTTTGTCTTGTGAGTCCAGTGTAGCCCATAGGTGGGTTTTCCTTTTATTTCTGATCTCTGTGCTCTAGATGTGTCCCTTTTGTGGTTTCTTCATATCCTCCTGTTGTGGCTGTGTCTAGATTGTCATTGACCAGTCCTTGTGAGGACTCTCCTCTCAGGTTGGCTAACTGTGTGTCTTAGCCACAACCTCATCTTGTAAGCTGTTTTATGCATGCTGGCAAGGCAGGAAGATACACAACTACACTTCCAGGAAACAAGGGGTATCTTACAAAGTATCTTGACAGTTACAATGAAAACAATACAAGTGAAAATAAAACAGGGAAAGTGAAGGAGAACACACACACAAAAAATTTTAAAAAGCTTAAAAGAAAGAAAGAAAAGTAATGCTTAGAGAGAGAGGACTATATTGTTGTTAATAATGATGAAGATTTAGAAAATAATAATAATGAACTAAAATGTAAAAAATAGAGCAGCTACTGGGAAATAATAGAGGCAGAGAGAAGATTCTGAAAGAAGGGCCAGCAAAAAATTACAGGAGAAAATAGGAACAGAATAGTAGTTGAAAATAAAAAAATAAAAATACAATAAAAAGAATAAGAGAAACTAACAATAGAACAAAAATATAGGAAGACAGAATGGGGGATAACAAAAGAATGAAAAAGGGAATAAAAAGGAAAAAAAAGTTATGCCAATGGATCGAGAGGAGAGAGAGAGAGATAAAACCCGGACAGGTAGGGAGTCTGATAAGAGATTTGGGGGAAAGTATAGAGGAAAGCAATAAACTTGGTTATAATGATAAAGTCCCAGTCACTAAGCAAGGATATCAAGAAATTCTTGATAGTATAAGCAAGGATAAAACAAAACAAAGCAAATAAACAAAACTAAACAGAAAAACAACTAAAACAAGCTAAGCAAACAAAATCTTTTATAAAAAAAAGAAAAAAAATAGTTAAAAAATATTTTTAAAACTTAAAAAAAAATTACTATAAACTTTAAAAACAGGAAAAAATAAGTAAATTTTTCCCCCTTTCTCTTCTTCCTAAGGGAAACAATAGAATAAACAAACAAAAAAACAAACATACAAAGGAAAAAAAACACCAAGACCAAAACCAAAACCAAACAAAACAAATCAGAAAAAAAAAAAAAAAAGACAGTCCATCAGGTGAGTTTCTTCTGGGCAGCTTATGTGGTCTGTGGCTCTTTGTTTTGTATGCTGAATTCTGTTCTCCTGGGAGGTACTTGTGTATTAGCCAATGTGAGGAGCTGTCTTGGTTTGGCTCTGGTGTCCTTAGGTAGATGGTTGATCTAAGGCTCTCCGTGGACCACCTCCTCTTGTCAGCTATTTTGCAACTTTGTAGTTGCCTGGTCTTACTCTAGAGTCTCTGTAGAGTCTTTAGGTTGCAGGATGGCTAGTGTAGCTCAGGGTATCACTCCCCTTACTTAGAGGTTTTGTTGTCAAGCACTCACTGTGAGGAAGTTATTCTCTGCTCCACAGCTAGCTTCTTAGTCTCTACCCTGTCCTCTGATTTCATTTCCTCATGCACTGGCCTGCTGCAATTTCAGATTGACTTCAGTATGTTGCCTTTTCTGTATGGGTGGTTTCAGCAGCCTGGGCTCAGTGAGTTCTATTAAAAAAACATTCCACTGAGTCCTTTGCCTGCCTAGACTCCAGCAGGAGTTTTTAGCTTTTCCTCCAGTTACCCAACAATAGTCCGTGAGAGTCTTATTTCTGTAATGTCCTCCTGTGAGCTGTTTTCCCTTCCCCCTTGGGACTGTGCCCTGCGGGGGTATCTGGGGCCTCAGTGAGCTGGACAAGCCCCTTTCCTTTTGGGGGTGGTGCTCCCAGGCTACAGGAGAGGCAAGTGATCTCCGCCTCTCCCTTCCCAGGTCTGGTTGGCTGGTCTCAGAAGGCCTGCCCCTCAAAGAGTTTACTGTGCAGACAACAATCCCAGCCTCCCCTGGTCTGTCAGCCCAGTGCACTCCAGGAAGGTGGGAGCCAGTTCAGAGATCAAAAACTCAAACATGCACAAAGCAACACACAGGCAGAGAATCTGCCCTGCAAGTTCCTGCCAACTGCATGCCAAAGTATCCAGCAGAAGGGGACCCAAAGTCAGCTCCATGCAGTTCTCCTGCCCCGCAGACCTCAGTAAAACTGGGATGGCTTCACACGCCACCACGACATCCCTCAGGGGTGGTCACATATCCCAGGCTCTCCACACCAGGAGGTCAGGGTGGGAGGGCTATCCTCCCCTTCCCCACACCACCCAGATTCAATGTTTTCTGAGGCTCAACACACTGCCTTACAGGGAGGCAGGGGTCCCTGTGTGGGGTTGCTCAGTGCAGACCTTTGGTCCCTTACTAAGGTGACACAGGCTTTGGGACAGCCTTTCCTATGGTCAGCACACTGAGCATAAGATGCAGGTGGCAGCTGCCATTAGAAGCTTTGTTTCCTAGGAAGGTACCATCCCCTCCTTGTGGACTAACCACCTCCGTGGGTCCCTCCGCCCTCTACATGGGGCGCTCCTTCTTTTCTTCTCTGCTCCTGGTGTGAGATCCCCGCTTTTGGATGCTGGTCCACACTCCTGAGGGGAGGGAGCTTTGCAGCCTCCAAGACTCGGGGTTTGGAGCCTAGCACAGGCTTCAGGGGGGATACCCCTTTCTCCACCCACCCTCTTTTACCGGACTCTGTGATGTTTCTTCAATGCTCCCTACTCACACTACATCCACTCAGGTATGTTTCTCTGGTTTTTCCAAGCTAGCTATGCAGTATTTTAGGAGTAAATAGAGGCTGAGGCTGGGAGCAGGGGTGCTCTGCTGCGTCTCACAGTGCCACCATCTTCCCTCCACTTTCACTCATTTTTAAAGTGTTCTTCCTGCTTACCTGAAAGTCTTTGGCCCAGAAGCTTTGAAGAAGTGGGATGAATAGTGAGATTGGGCTCTAGTCTAGGTTCTCATTTCCTGGTATGTAACTTTGGGTAAATTTCTTCATTTCTATGAGCCTATTTTTCATATCCCTACCTAACAGGATTAAATAAGAAATTAGATGTGATGTACTGTATAAGCCATATGAGGCATGCTGCTGCTTGTTTGAGAGCTTTTTGGAAAGTCCTAAGCCTAAAGCTTGAGAGGCCACTTGCACAGAAAAACCACTGGAAATGTCTTGGATGAGCTTGCAAGTAGGGAGGGGCAGGGCCTCCCGGAATCTCCAGTGTGGGGCCAAAGTTGTGAGTCAGATGCTGGAGATTCAAATATGGTGCCTGCCTGCTGGCTCTGAGCAGGGAGGTCTCACCAAAGGGGCAATGGCCTCTGCCTTTTCTTCTGTCTGAAAGTTGCCCCTCTACCTCTTGCCCCAATTTCAGGCAAGTTAGGTTCTTCCCAAATGTCCGAGGTTCCTTTCAAGCTGTTTCCCAGTGCTGGAGCTCAGAGGGAGCCCATCTGAGTGAGTCCGTGTGCCGGCCCTTTAAGAGAAGCTTCCCGGGACTCTAGCCTCCGTGACCTCAGCGACAGTCCAGCTGGTTTTTACAGCCAGAAGTTGTGGGGACTTTTCTTCCCAGCCTTGGAGCCCTGAGCAGGGGCCCAATGTGGGCCTGGGACCCCTCACTCCTCTGGGAAACCTCCACCACCAAGATATCCCTCCTGGATTTAAACCGCAGCACTGGGTGTTGGCCCAAGGCTTAGTCTCTGGGATTCATCCCTAATCCACCTGAGTCTCCACCCCTCTTACTGGTCTTGATGCTTCTTCAGTTCACTTTTTAGGGCTTCTGTTCAGCTAGATTTCAGGAGGTTCTGAGTGATGGTTGTTCTGTATTTTAGTTGTAATTTTGATGTGGTTGTGGGAGGCGGTGGGTACAACTGGTTTCCTTTCTCCCAGGGCTCACTTTTTGAATCACCCTTTTTATTATTATTGTTTTTTGTTGTTGTTTTCTTTACTTTTTATTTTTTAATTTTTAAAATATTTTATTTTATTTTTTCCATCACTTTTAATGCTCTCTATGCAATCTATCACCTCCACCCATACCACTCCTCCCCCCATCACCACACTGTTGTCCCTGTCCTTGAGTTCTCTCCTTTTTTTTTTTTTTTTTTTTGCTCAATCCCTCCAACCCTCAACCCCTACCCCCCAGAGCTGCCTGCTGCCCTCTATCTATGATTCTGTCTCTATTTTATTTGGTAGTTCAGTTTGTTCATTAAATTCCACATGTGTGTGAAATCATATGGTACTTGTCTTTCTCTTACTGGCTAATTTCACTTAGCATAATGTCTTCAAGTCCATCCATGCTGTCCCAAAGGGTAAAATTTTCTTCCTTTTTACAGCAGGTTAGTATTCTATTATGTTAATGTACCACAAGGTTTTTTTTGTGTGTTTTTAATCCACTCACATACTGATGGATGCTTGGACTGTTTCCAGATCTTGGCTATTGTAAATAACTCTGCAATGAGCAGAGGGGTGCATATGTTCTTTTAAATTAGTGTTTTGGGTTTCCTTGGATAAAGTCATAGAAGAAGAATCACTGAGTAATAAATCAGTTCAATTTAATTTTTTTTAAATATCTTTATTGATTTCAGAGAGAGGAAAGGAGAGGGAGAGAGAGAGAGAAACATCAATGATGAGAGAGTCATTGATCGAGCCCACAACCTGGGCATGTGCCCTGACCAGGAATCGAACCCCAATTGCCTGGATCCTAGGTCAAAGCTCAACAGCTGAGCCACGCCCGGCAGGACAATTTTTAAATTTTTGAGGTAACTCCATACTGCTTTCCACAGTGGCTGCACCAATCTGCATTCCTACAAACAGTGCACAAGGTTTCGATTTTTTCCACATCTTTGCCAACATTTGTTGTTTGTTGATTTATTGATGGTAGCCATTCTGACAGGTATAAAGTGATATGTCATTGTGGTTCTAATTTGCATTTTTCTGATGACTAGTGACATTGAGCATCCTTTAATATGCCTATTAGCCATCTGTATGTCCTCTTTGGGAGAAATGTCTATTCAGGTCTTTTGTCCATTTTTCAATTGGATTGTGTGTGTTTTTGGTATTGAGTTTTGTAAGTTCCTTATAAATTTTGGATATTAACCCATTATCACTTAGTGGTTTGTCTTTTCATTTTGTTGATGGTCTTCTTTGCTGTGCAAAAACTTTCATTTGATGTAGTCCTATTTGTTTATTTTTTCTGTTTTCTTGCCTGAGGAGATATATCAGAAAAAAATATTGCTATGAGAAATGTCTGAAATTTTACTGCCTATATTTTCTTTTAGGATTTTTATGGTTTTGAGTCTAACATTTAAGTCTTTAATCCATTTGGAGTTTATTCTTGTGTGCAGTGTAAGAAGGTGGTCTACTTTCACTTTTTTGAACATATCTGTCCAATTTTCCCAACATCACTTATTGAATAGACTATCTTTAGCCCATTGCATGATTTTGCCTCCTTTGTCAAATATTAATTGACTATAAAGGCATGGATTTATTTCTGGGCTCTGTATTCTGTTTCATTGATCTATGTGTCTGTTTTTATGCCAGTACCATGCTGTTTTGATTACTATGACCTTGTAGTATAGTTTGAGATCAGGTAATGTGATTCTTCCAACTTTGTTCTTCTTTCTCAAGATCGCTGCTGCTATTTGGGGTCTTTTGTTGTTCCATACAAATTTTTGAAACATTTTTTCTAGTCCTGTGAAATACTCCATTGGTATCTTGATAGGAATTGGATTGAATCTGTGGATTGCTTTAGGTAGTATGGACATATTAATGACATTAATTCTTCCTACCCACAAACATGGTATATGTTTCCACTGATTTGTATCTTCCTCAATATCTTTCTTCAGTGTCTTATAATTTTCTGAATACAGGCCTTTTACATCCTTGGTGAAATTTATTCCTAGGTATTTTATTCTTTTTGAAGCAACTGTGAGTGGGATTGTTTTTTAGTTTCCCTTTCTGATGGTCATATTGATGTATAAAAATGCAACTGATTTCTGGATATTTATTTCCTGTCCTGCTACTTTACTAAATTCAGTGATCACTTCTAGTAGGTTTTTGATGGAATCTTTAGGGTTCTCTATATACAGTATTATGTCATCTGCAAATAATGACAGTTTTACATCTTGCTTTCCAATTTGGGTGCCTTTTATGTTTTGTTCTTGTCTGATTGCTCTGAAGATATCAATAAAATACATTTGATCTAGTGTATTTAAGACCACTGCCTGCTTGTTGATATTGTATCTGGAAGATCCATCCATTGATATCAATGGGGTGTTAAAATCCCATATTATAACTGTGTTACTGTCAACCTCTTCCTTTATGTCCATCAAGATTTCCTTTACATATTTAGGTGCTCCTATGTTGGGTGCTAAATGTTTTCAAGGATTATGTCTTCTCATTGGATTGCACCCTTTATCATTAATCATTTTGTAATTGTCCTGTGTCTCTTACTGTAGCTTTCATTTTAAAGTCTATTTTTTCAGTTATAAATATTGCTAACCTAGCTTTTTTCAGTTCTATTTGCATGAAATATCTTTTCCATCCCTTTACTTTATAGTCTATGTGTGTATGCTTTGTTCTGAGGTGGGTCTCTTAAAGACAGCATATACACAGGTTATGTTTTCTTATCCATTCAGCTACCTTATTTGTTTTGATTAGAGAACTTAAGCCATTTACATTTAAAGTGGTTATTGAGAGGTACATATTTATTGCCATTTTATTTTTTTAACTATGTTCCTCTGTTTCTTCTTCTCCCTTCTTGCTCTTCTTTCTCCTCATTCTTCTCCTTCTAGCAGGCCCTTTAACATTTCCTGTAATAATGGTTTGGTGTTAACAAACACCTTTAGCTTTTTCTCATCTGGGAAGCTCTTTATTTCTTTTTCAATTTTAAATGGTAGCCTTGCTGGTTAAAGTAGCCTTGGTCATAGACCCTTGCTTTTCATCACTTTGAATATTTCATGCCAATCCCTTCTGTCCTGAAATGTTTCTGTTGAGAAATCAGCTCACAGTCTTATGGGAGCTCCCTTGTGGATAACTGACTGCCTTTCTCTTGCAGCTTTTAAGATTCTCACCTTGCATTTAACTTTTGCCATTTTAATTATAATGTGTCTTCGTGTGGGCCTCTTTGGGTTCATCTTGTTTGGAATTCTCTGCACTTTCTGGACTTCCGTGTCTTTTTGATTTAACAGATTAGGAAAGTTTTCAGCAATTATTTTTTCAAATAGGTTCTCGATCCCTTGCTCTCTATATTCTCCTTCAGGCACCCCAGTGATGCAGATGTTGTTATGCTACATGTTGTCTCAAAAGTCCCTTAAATTATCCTCATTTTTTAAATCTTTTTTCTTTTTGCTACTCCAATTGCGTGTTTTTTTCTACCTTCTCTTCAAAATTGCTGATTCAATCCTCTGCTTTATTGAGCCTACTGTTTATACCTTCCAGTGTATTCTTTATTTCAGATATGGCATTCTTCATTTCTGACTGACCCTTTTTTATGGTTTCTCTGTCCTTTATCATGTTGTTGAGCATCCTTATAATTATTACCTGAACTCTATATCTGATAAATTGCTAGCCTCCGTGTCATTTAACACTTCTGAAAAATTCTCTTTTTCCTTCATTTGGGGCCTGTTTCTTTGTCTCCCCATTTTGGCTGCCTTTATGTGTTTGTTTCTATATATTAGGTAGATCTGTTCTGACTTCATGTGGGCAACTTTCCTGGTTCTGGTGCTCTGGTCTGCAGAGACTGGCTTGGGGTTTGGACAGCAGACTTTTCAGGGAGAACCCCCTGCAGCTGTGATATTCCTCCATAACTTCAGCTGTCACCTGTGGGAGCCCAGCCAGCCCTCTCAAACCTCTGCACTTCCTACCTCAGTCTCGATGTGTCCCCCTCTGTAAGACCTTGGTTATAAGGCTTCTCTTCAGCTACTCTTCAATTGGTTAATCAGGATGATTTTTCTATACTTTAGTTGTAACTCCAATTTGATCCTGGGAGGAGTTGAGTGTAGCTTCTATCTAGTCCACCACCATCTTGGATCTGTCCCATGACTTGAGTTTAAAAGCACCATTTTTTTCTCTTTACATTGTGGTGGGCAGTTGCCCTTGTTGTTCCACAGCTTACACAGGGTTTTGGGGTGGTATTAATTTCCTCATTGTTCCCGGGACTGTAGTAGCTCCCAGGCCTCCAAGAGTTGAATGTAGAATGTTTAAAGAATTATTTAACAATTAGACAAACAGGAAGGAACAAGTAACTATATAGCAGTATGATTTCTATGCAAATTTCTCTAAGTAATAATATCCCAAATCCAGAACACAACTATTAAAACACTGCACAAGATGTAGGCAACAAGAAAAGCAAACAATACCCCAATGTGTTTATATGCCAAAACTAAAAGAGCACTCCAACCAAATTCCATACCAGGGAACTAGGATTTTTCTTAGTCACTGAGCCATGCCTAATGCCAAGCAGTGCCTATTGATTCCTACAGAATCCCAAAAGGTTCAAAGAACCCAAGTGGCAGTGCAGGGGCTCCTGGTTGTGTACACTGGAGACATACCTAGTTGGGGCTCAGCAGCCCACCAATAACCTATTCCTTCCCCCAGCATAGCAGACGACCAGCACCAAGAGACAGAGAAGGATAGTCCCTGAGTAAAATCACTCAGAAGCTGTTAGGAACCCCCAAGTTCTCTCACAGGGTAGGTCACCACAGGCAGCCTGGGGAATTCCCTCCAAAGTCCAGGAACTTACCAGAGGCATTCCACTTGCTCCTGGCTGGCTCACCAAAATTGTAACTGAAACCAAGCTGCCTGCCCTAGCAAAACCCAAACTTGTAATATAGGATACTGGTGAAAAAGGAAAGTGGTTTGTTCAAGTGTCAGCCACCTGGAAGATGGGGAACTTTTGTCCCAAAGGCTATGTCCACATCTCAGTGCAGGCAAAGGTTTTAATAAGGTGGGAGAGGGAAAGCAGAACAAGGAGATCAAGAGGTGGGAGTTGAAAAGTTCTCTACATGCATGTCAAAACAGTCCATTCTGATAAGGATCTTGAAACTGGTGAAGCGATGGTCCTGGTCTTCATCATCCTGGTTTTATGTCTTCCTGGTTCTAGGGTTGAAGGTCAGCAAATTTCCTGGAACTGGGATGACTGAATTTCAGATTATCTTCTGAAGTTATGTCCTAGGATTCTTCTACAAATATGCTGTTTATCTATGAGCTACATATTAGTCAGAGTCAGCATTTACAGAAACATTGTCATAAGAATGGTGGGATGGGTTACATTTCCCCACTGTTGCACTCTGAACCACATTTCTTACCACCTATGCTCAAAACTTCCAGCACCCATTTTCCCTTAACTTATCTGCAAGCCTCCTACAAGACAAATGCATTCCCAACTGTGGGCCTTGGCACCTGGACCCTCAAAGGGATGACCTCTGGGTTCATCTCAGTCACCACAAAAATGCCTTCCTTAGAGCATGGGCTCTTAACAGCTTGCTGCCTTCACACCACAACCCCAGCCTATTTCAACCAGTCCTCTTCCCTCTGATACCACATCTCAATGGCTGACCCAAATCCATCAGGACACAGGCACAACAAAAAGTGAAACCTTGTATGGCACAGGGTCCTGACCACTATCTCTAGCACCTGGCAGGCCCAGAAAATATGTAAATGCTGTAAAAAGCTCACTGGAGAAGGAGCATCAGACTGGAAAGAGGAATCTGGAATTACATCTTCACGGCTTGCATCCCAGCAGCCACCTCTGTGACTCTGACATGACACTTAACTTCTCAGTTGACTCTTACAAGGGTGAACCTACCTAGCTGCACTAGAACCTTCTAAGAAGTTCATTGTAGCCCTGCACTGTCCTGGAACACAATGAAGTGTTGACACCTACCCCTGGGACATCTCCTAGGATCCTCACATACCTTGCAGTTATGTTGGGAGGCTCTGGCACCTTAATCAGGCCAGCTGGTCACACATGGCGCCCGTGACCTCTCCCCCAAACATGCAGGCCCCTCCTCTAAATGTTGCAGGACCCACTTGTTGTGTCTGCAGTCATTTGCCAGCTTTGGGGAGCCCTCACCTCAGCACCCTCTTGGAACCCTCAGCACTGTAATGGTGATGACTACACCAATTGTAGTGCCAATGATCATGGCCAGGGAGGTTCACTTTAGATCTGGACAGTCTGAAGAAAAACCGTGGAGTAGAAGGAGGATGAGACATTTCCTTTATTTGGCTGTGGCAGGCCAAATGTACAGGACAGACAAACTCACACTCTTATTCCTGGTGGCGGGCCAGCCAGGCATAAGTGGGGGACACACCTCACCCCAGGGGAACACTCCGCCAAGGAGAGTCAAAACCTGCACCCCAGTGAACAAAACCCACACAGGGGAAACAAACCACACCTCTGAACATTCTGGACCAGTCTTTTAAGGGCCAGGACAATAGTGGCTCTCAGCCAAGCAAGGGTCAGACATTAGTCAGCTAACAGGACATCTGTTATGACTATGCTATATATCATGTTTACATAACTGGGGCCTTCTGCCGTGAGAAGGTGGTGAGAAAGCCTAAGTGTTTTAACTTTCCCCACAGCACCCTCAGGCATCCAGTGTTGGCCCTTAGCTCTGCACTAGCACCTGAGGCTCAGGGCTGGCTGGGCGTGCTGCACCACAGTTGGTGATCACCGCCTGCACCCCTGCCTGGCCCACCTGCTTGGTATGGCCAGGCCTTACATGGTGAACTGCTCACTATGGTGCCAGTAACTGGGGAGTAG
Organism: Miniopterus schreibersii; assembly: GCF_964146895.1. Taxonomy (NCBI): domain Eukaryota; kingdom Metazoa; phylum Chordata; class Mammalia; order Chiroptera; family Miniopteridae; genus Miniopterus; species Miniopterus schreibersii. The sequence goes on along the minus strand of NC_138104.1, from coordinate 56,167,004 downwards.
GGAGGGCTTCGGGCTGCAGGGCATGTCTGGGCAGTGGCAGCCAAAAAGTCTGCTCTTGTGCCATAGACAGACTGCTCGCCCTGCCCCATCCTGCCCCAGGTCACCCGGAGCCAGCCAGACAAGGCCATCAACCCACTGGGTAAGCCTGCTCAGACACAAGCTACGCAAGCTACACAAGCAGCCTAGGACTGCGGGAGATGTGAGGCTGCTGCAGGTGGGCCAACACTGTGGGACTGACTGAGCCAAAGAAAAGGTTGCCTCCAGGACTAGAGGTGCCTAGGGCCTTCCAAGGTTTATTGAAGATGCCTTCACAGGTTGGGAAGGGGCACTGGTGGGAGATTCAGAAGCAGGCCACTGGGCACTGGCAGGATGCAAGTGGCTTGGCCCTCGCTTTGGTCTTGTCCTGAGTGGGTCGGTCTCTGATTGGTCTGCTGGTGGTGGCATTTTCTGCACTGGAGAGAATAGGAACTGGGAAAGGGTGGCAGCAGGGCAGCACTGGGCCTTGGTGAAAAGCCTGTTTTCATACATCATAAGTCTGTGAAAACTTGTGAGCCATGAGGGCTGCTGGTGTTGCTTCATGGGGTTTTGCCACCCAGTGTGTCCTTGGGCGCTAACCCCCACTTGTACCCCACCCAGCAAAGCCCTGGCCAGTGAAGAGAAGGCCCCACGTGGAAAGAAAACCAGACATTCAAGATGTATAAAACTGGACTCCACCTTTCATGTTTTTTTAATTTTTTATTTATTGATTTTAGAGAGAGAGAGGAAGGGAGAGAGGAAGAAAAGAGAAACATTCATATGTTGTTCCACTAATTTATGCATTCATTGACTGTTTCTTGTATGTGCCCTGACCGGGGGTCAAACCAGCAACCTTGGCATATAGGGACTGTCAACCTAAGAAATGTCCAAACCTGTAAGAATTGTTATGAATTTATTTGACCCAAACTGACAACAACTACCAGGAAGCAAAACCTCGATGGACTGAGAAAATGCTCCAGAGAAAGGCAGTTACAGTGGTACATCAGTTTTCGAACGTTTCAGAACTCGAACAGTCTTCCAGAACGGATTACACTCGAAAATCGAGGTACCAATGTATACACCTTATTTTATACATTACAATCAAAAGAGAGGATGTAAATGGGTTGCATGAAATCCATTGGTGATAGATTAGGTGGGGTGGGAGAAAGCAAAGTGTTGGGGGTGGACCTCTGGGATTGGGTAAAAAGTAAAATGATAGACACATACTTCTTTTATATAGGTGGATTCAATATAGTTAACAGTCAACAATGAACACAATAACAACAACAGGGGATTTGTGGTCTCTGCTCTGGTGTGCTTCGGTCAGGAAAAATGGAAATTACTCTGTTATTCCAAAGGCATGTTATAAGGTATGTTATCTTAGACACAAAAAGTCAACAAGACAGGCTCAGTTAAGGTCAAGATTGACCTTTGTTAGGGAAAAATACTGCCCTAGGACATAACTACTTGCCATGAACTGCTTTTAGTTCAAAAGTTTTAATTTTGGACCATCCTATGTGGTTACTTAGGTCTCTGAGTTTGTAAGGCTGCTGGGAAAGCCTCCCCTGAGCTTTTCAGGGTTAATATGTGGCCCCTTATTCGTCCACAGGATGCTCTGGCCAACTGAGCTACCCAGCCAGGGCCTTGTGTTTTTCATTGTCTTATATTGTTATAGAATAGTAAGAAGCTAGGAAAATTCCAAGACAAGCAGAAAAGGGAAACTAAGGCTGATAAACAGCAGTTTGCAGCCACCTAGTAAATTCTATCTTCCCTAAACCAAGGACACTTAAGAGTAAATGGTTTGCACTTCTCCTCCCCAACCAGAGGGTAAATAGCTTAAGCCACCCTACTCAGGTAGACTGATAACAGAAATCCAATTAGTGCCATTTTCCAACCACACCCAAGGACAGACAAATTAAGAGAATAAATCTCATTTTGGTACATCAGCATAAAGCTGAGGAATATTCTATTGATTCTCCTCTAAGGCCTCCCCTAAATGCTCAGCCTTTAAAACCCCTGAAAATGAAGGCCCCAGGGCACTCTCCCTTCAGGGAGCACACCCATGCTGTTAGCTGAAAGGGGATCTGGACCTTGGTGAGTCTGCCTAGGGCCAGCCTGTAGTGTGTGGGTTCTTGACTTCCTGCAGGAAAAATTTCACACGTTCAGGTGACTATGAAGGAACATTTATTAAAGCTGGGGACAGTAAAACAAGAAAGGGCATAGCATAAAAGAAGCAACAGGAGAGTCTAGGCTGGGCTGCCCTGGCTCTCTGGGAAGTCAGAGAAAATGGGGCCTTGTGGTCAGGTTCAGGGGACTAGCCTGTGACAAGCTGCCTCTGCCCATTGCTCCCCACGTTGCAAGTCTCATGGGGTCCCTTAGAGTTTAGGAGATGTGTGCCTGTGAAGAAAAAGTGAGGGGAGAAGAGGGTAAAGGGAACAGTGGAGGCTGCTCCCCAGGCACTGGGTCCTTTGTCTTGAGGCTTTATCTCCTTCTAGCAGGCACAGGCTGGGGAATCTTAGGGGTGGTCTCAGGGGAGGGTTTTAGCAGAATATTCATCAGTTTTCTAGGTGTGCTCCTCTAGGGCCGTGGTTTCCACAGATTGGTCAGTGTCAGGGCAGGGGGTTGTTAGTCATTGCAGCTGATCCTGGTGTCACTGGATCTGGAGCTAAAATACAACTGAGGCCTAGATGTTATTTCTAGGGAGGTGACCTGTATCTGCTGTAAATTGTTCTGTCAGTTTATTCAGCTATCTGTCTCAGTTTCCCTATTCCACTTGTCCTGGCTTACTGGTCTATCTCAGTGCCATTTCCTTCTTCCTCTCCTTCCTCCACAGACACATATCACCTAACCTCTAAGGGACCCCATGAAACTTGCAACCAAGGGAGCAAGGGAGCAATGGGCAGTGGCAGCTCCTCCTGTTGTAGGCAGCGGGAATGGCACTGGGTGTTGGTCCTATGGAATCACACCAGACCTGGGTTCAGCAACCTCAGTACTTGGCTTCTGGCAAAATCACACAGGTGGGAGAAGTAATTCCTAGAAGAAATGGGTTTAGGAAACAAGTTATAGGGGCAAAGGAAGGGCCTTAGGGTCTTGAGAGTGAAGAAGCTAATGCAAAGGCTCAGGCTGCTCCCAGGAGGGAGAGCAGCTGGGTTCTCCATCCTAATGGTTTTAAGGGGGGAGATCTTAGGGGAGGTCTTAGGGAAAGACCTCATAAAATTCAGCAGCTTTCCAGGTGTGTCCTTTCAGGGTTGTGGTCTCCACCGATTGATTGGTCGACACCAGGGTGGGGGCTATCATTCAGTGCAGCAGATCCTGAGGTCAGCTGTGGCTGGTTTGTTGCTTTTCTGGGCCTGGAGCTAAAATACAGCTGAGGCCTAGGTGTTATCTCTGGGAAGGAAAGGTCATGGGGTCCAAACCACATGACTAGCAATATGCTAGGGGAGGAAAGGCCACCTGGTGGTGAGGTCCCACCCTACAATTTTCCTTTGCCAGGCATGCAGGGCTTTCCACCCTGATGACCTTCTGTACCTGGCCCATCATCCTTGCTCTGTTCATGTCTGTCTAACTGCCTATCACAGTCCCAGGCTAACCCTCTGAACCTCTCTCCAAGGCCCACTTCTCTGTAACTTCCCAGTGAGTGAAAGTAGCCCAGCCTAGACTCTCTTATTGCTCCTATGCCCTTTCTAGTTTCACTGTCCTAAGTGTGGTTTTGCTGTGGTTAATAAATTCTTGCTTGCTTTTCTACACTTTGTCTCTTGATTGAAATCTTTCCTTCAAGAAGACAAGAACTGCCTGGCTGGGCGTGGCTCAGTGGTTGAGCGTTGACCTAGAATCCAGGAGATAGCCGTTCGATTTCCAGTTGGGGCACATGCCCAGGTTGCGGGCTCGATCCCTCAGTCGGGGGTGTGCAAGAGGCAGCCGATCAATGGCAACTCTCTCATCATTGATGTTTCTACCTCTCTCTCTCTCTCTCTCCCTTCCTCTCTCTGAAATCAATAAAGATTTTTTTTTTTTTTTAAAAAGAAGCTGGGTATCAGCTTTAAAAAAAAAGAAAAGAAGACAAGAACTGAGGTCTCATCAGCTTGCTAGTAACAATATGTACCATTTTCCTAAAAACATTTTGGATCCAGCAGCAATTTGGAAGATCAGCAAGGGTGTTGGGGAGCTTACCCTATCTGAGAGCCTGGGTAGCGAGCCCTGGCTGCCCTCCTGGGCCACCCAGGCTACCCTGCAGGGCATAGGCAAAAGCAGAAGAATGGAGACCTGGATCAGCAGGGCCTGCACCCTTGGGCCATCGGTGTTGCATGTGAGCCTGAGCCTGGAGGTCCTACATGCTGACCTCAGCCCCCGGGGCACCCTGGCCATGGCCCCTTTAACCAGAACACCAGGCCCAGGACCACTCAGCCCTCTCTCTGTCAAGGTAAGAGATATTCAAATCTGTGGATAATTTTTGTGAGTTTGTTCTGGGGTGACCCACGGCAGATGACCACCAGAGTTTGTGTTTAAATTTTGGAGCCTTTATTAGCTGGCCAGCGGCTACAGTTGTGGCGTCTCACCCATGTAAGAGCCAAACTGAAGCACTGACCCTCAGTTCTTCTCTTACTTTATGCTCAGTAACCACAAAGGCACTGCAGTAAAGGGGTTTCCAATAATTTGTCAGGCTGTCAGCTTTTGGTACAGGAAACAAGGGGGAACCTTTAGCAACACAAAAGGAACAATTTAAACACAATGTCTTACAATGAGTAATGGGGTTATGCTTGGCCAGAGTGTGACTGGTTTGTTCTTTCTATGGGAACTCGGGGGGGGGGGGGGGGGGGGGGGGGGGGTGCGGCGATTACTGGGCTAGCTTGTCAGGCTTTGTCCTGTACAGTAGGGCTCTTGCTCTATCTTTGCTGTTAGTTCCTTAGGTATATTCTTCTGGCCATTGTGGCCAGAACAAGTTTATGTGAGCCAAACTGCTGACTATTGCCACATCTCAAGGGATTGAGAAAATGCTCAGAAGAATGGCAGTTTTGCACCTTATTTTATACATTACAATAAAAAGAGAAGATATAAGAGGGTTACATGAAATCCATTGGTAATAGATTAGGGAGGCAGGAGAAAGTAAAGCGGAGAAACCTCTGAGATTGGATAAAAGTAAAATGATAGATACACACTTCTTTTATATGAGTGGGTACAAGATAGTTAACAGTCAACAATTTACTCAATAACAATGAGGGGATTTGTGGTCTCCAGAGAGTGGTGCCTCTCCTTTGAGGGGTCTGGAAAAAAGAAATTACTTTGACATTCCAAAGGCATGTTATTGTAGATGCAAAAAGACAACAGGGTCAATTAAGGTGAAAATTGACCTTTGTCAGGGAAGATTCTAGCCTAGGATATGGCTACCTGCCGTAAACTGCTTTTAGTTAAAAAGTTTTAATTTCAGTCTATTCTTTGCGGTTATTTTAGTTCTCTGAGTTTGTAAGGCTGCCATGCAAGTCTTCCCGGAGCTCGTCAGGTTTTAGTATGTGACCCCTTTTAGTTCATACATCTCCCTTTTGGTCATAAATCAATCCAAAGGATGTATTGATGACCAACCTTTTGGTTGGATAACAAGATTCCATTGTTGCGGAACCAGAGATGTTCACCTTACTGAAAGACCAAGTGGTGCTCAGAGGCTCGGGGTTCAGGAGGTTTATTTTATGCTGGCAGGCCCAGAGGAGTACAACTCCAAAGTCTGAGCCCAGAGCACAACCGGGCAAGGAGTTATATACAGTACATGCTTCTGCCTATGTAGCAGCTATACCTTGCTTGGGGGGAGGGGAGCCCTTTCTGGTCAGGATGGCAATAGGGAAGCGGGAGGGAGGAGGTGTTGGTCATTTTAGATGGAGTTTTCCCTTATCACCATGGTGCTAGGAAAACTAATTCCTAGGAATTCTCAGAGTCAGTGTTTATTTTGCTGAACAGGGTGGACCACTGGGGGATGGGGCAAGACCATAATCTTAGATGGCATTCAAGTATGAATTAATATTATTATTCAAAAGAAAAAAAGGTGAATGAGAGGCAGTCAGATCCTATATGTCCTTGTTAAAGTATTCTGCATCATTTCTAATTTTTGAATTATTATGATCCAAGTTTTGTTGCCTGTCCTATCATTCTATATTTTGTATCTAGTATAACATTCACTTATAGTTTGAAGTCATACCATAGACCTTTTCAGGTTTTATAGTCTTACCATGAGATGGGTGTTCTGGGGTGACCTGTGACAGACGACCACCAGAGTTTGTGTTTGAATTTTTGGAGCCTTTATTAGTTGGCCAGCGGCTACAGTTGCAGCATCTCACCCATGTAAGAGCCGAACTGCAGCCCTGACCCTTAGTTCTTTTCTCATTTTATACTTAGTAACCACAAAGGCAGTGCAGTAAAGGGGTTTCCAATAATTTGTTAGGTTGTCAGCTTTTGTTACAGGAAACAAGGGGGGGACCTTTAGCAACACAAAAGGGATGATTTAAACACAATGTTTTACAATGAGTAATGTGGTTATGCTTGGCCAGAGCGTGACTGGTTTGTTCTTTCTATAGGAACTCAGGGGGAGCGGTAATTATTGGGCTAGCTTGTCGGGCTTTTTCCTGTACAATAGGGACCTTGTTGTACCTTTATTGTTAGTTCCTTAGGTATCTTCTTCTGGCCATGGTGGCCAGAACATTGGGTTCCTATTTATATGGCCCATCTGTTTCTCATTGGAAACACTCAGGTGCAGTTATTAATTTGATTCCCTCTTGTTGTGCAATTGGAAGCTATAACCTTAAGTTTTAATTGGGGCCAAGGTTGTAAGAACATAATGCTGTAAATTACAATTACTATCTAAAATTTCAGAGGCCAGGAGGACAGTAAGAGTTTCATAAGTAAATTCCCAGTGCCTTAGCAGCAGTTATAGCCATTTTTTTATAGCCATTTCAGCTTCTATCTGAATTAATATAGTTAGTAGTCTTTGTTGGGTTAGGGGTTAAGCATATTTCCATAACTGGGTTATGGCATCTATATATAAAATTCCTTTGTTGCCTGGCTGCAGTGGCTCAGTTGTTTGAGCGTCATCCTGTCCACCGAAAGGTTGCTGGTTCAATTCCCAGTCAGGGTATATGCCTGGGTTATGGGTTCAGTCCCTGGTTGGGGCACATACAGAAGGCAACCAGTCAATGTTTCTATCTCACATCAATGTTTCTCTCTCTCTTTCCCTCTCTCTCCTCTCTCTAAGCATGTCTTCAGGTGAAGATTAAAAATAAATAAATAAAAATAAAATAGAAATAAAATTCTTTTCTTAATATTTCTTTTCTATTAACTTTTTGCAATAGCATATCTTCTAAATTTCAAAAAAGAAACCATAAAAAGAATATTATTGATAATACAAAAGTTATACACCTTTAGCAATGATTAACAGTTGGGCTATATACACAAGGTTTGAGAAAAGCCTGAAGTACAAGTATAATTATTATTGCCCTGGCCGGTGTGTTTCAGTTGGTTGGAGAGTCATCCCATGCACCAAAAGGTGGTGGGTTCAATTCCTGGTCAGGGCACATATCCAGGTTGCTGGTTAGATCCCTGATCAGGACGTGTGAGGGAGGTAATTGATCTATGCTTCTCTCACACATCGATGTTTTTCTCTCCCTTTTCCTTTCTCTAAAATCAATAAAAAACAAGTATAATTATTATTATTAATATTAGCAGGCAAGTAAAGATAATCAAATAAATAAAGTTCAACATTAATTTGTAGGTATGCAGGCCTTGTTGGTGTTTTGAGATAGCTGTCTATTTCTCATGTCTGAGCTTCTCATCCTTGAAAAGTCTTTGATCTATACTATAGACAGAGGTGAGTGTCAAAGATGGGCAGATGTCCATTTGCTGTTAGGCACCTGATAAGGTCCCTTCCAACAGTGTTTGAGAGAGTCTTTAATTAATGTATTTTCCAATGGACAAAAACCTCCTGGTTGTAAGTCGTGGTCTTTGAAGTCTTTGACTCAGAGTATACTGTAAAATGAATGCTACTAATGTATCAGTCCCTATAAGCTGGTTAATAAGCCCTTGATAATAATGTAGAATGTCCCCTTTTAGTTTTTCTTATATTTGGAAAATATAAGATTTAGAAATCAGCAATATTTTAAAGTCATAAGAATAATAATTTTTCTAAGTTCACCCAGTTCCATAACCGTTTTTTATCCTGATTATTTGCCAGTATTTCCATGAATTCAGTTATTCCTTAGAGTTCTATAATCTACATCTAGTTTAAAGATATGACTTGCTTAGAAACTTGTAATTTAGACTCAGAATCCTTTTCATGGATCTTTCTGAAGGTATAATATATTTGCAAATGCATTAGAGTAAAATAATGACTGTCTATAAATGACAAAACTTAAAATGGCATGGTTATATATTTGACTATAATAAAATTGATTTTTAAAAACTTTGCTTTTCTGTAAGATATATAACATTCCAAGACAATAATTTCTTGGTAAATAATAATTACTTTAAAATGACACAGATAGCAATATGAAGTCCACTTTTTTTTTTTTTTATTGAGTACACAATTTCAATATGTAGAGAACAAATAATATGCAAGACTTTCAAATATTGCACACAGTTTATCAGAAGTGTGCATTGAGCATTGGAAACAATTCATAAACTCCCAATGTGTGGACCAGAAACACCCAGAGTACCACTGCCAGACGCCCCTACAGGGAACCATCACTCTTGGCTTGTCCAGTGTCACTGACAAGATAGCTGTTACCACTGAAAGCTCCCTGTTTGAACTTGGCTCTGAATCTTCCCTAGGGCAGGCTGAACCTTTAGAATATCCATTTTAATAAAAGTACATGTATACGAATAGAATATAGTTATTATTGTTATTATTATTATTATTTGGCAAAGCTTTCATGTAATTAAAAGCATATTTAAAAGGCCTAGTTAGTTTAAAAACTTTTATAAAGAGAGAGAATAAATTCTCGAGGTATTCCAGGCCCATTGGAATAACCCAACGTCATCTTTTGGTTAAAAAGTCTCTTAAAATTTAAACTTTGAGAAGGTGGTCAAATACACTTAGCCAAAAGACCATAACATAAACCTGTTTGTAAACCCAGGTAAAACACACATATTTTATGGTAATAACTTTAAAATTTATCAATCAAACTTAAAACAATTTTAATAGTAAATATTTTATCCAGACTATAGGATCCTGCTCAATTTATATAAGTATTTAATCTTTTATTAAAAAATATATCTTTATTGATTTCAGAAAGAGGAAGGGAGTGGGGAGAGAGAGAGAGAAACATCAATGATGAGAGTCAATGATCAGCTGCCTCCTGCACACCCCACACTGGGAAGCAAGGGTGCAACCCGGGAATGTGCCCTGACCAGGAATTGAACCATGATCTACTATATCATAGGTCGATGCTCAGCCACTGAACCACACCAGCTGAGCTATAAGTATTTAATCTTTTTAGGCCAATAAAAGATTACACCCTAGTAATGCCATCCAGATGCAGAACATGCACCTACATAGTACACAGACGAACACACATATATAAAGACCATGCACATATTTTGAGAATAACTCACTTTCTTCCTTTTTCCTTAAAAATGCATCTCCATACTTTAATATCCTCTATTATCAAAAACTTTATAATTTCTTTCCAACTTAATTTGAATTTTTAACTTTTAGAAACCTCAATTTCCAATGATAACCAAAAAGTAAGCAGCCAGTATTTCCTAGATTGACTTTTATGAACACATTTCATGACCTTTGGTAACATAGGTTCTTCTGTTGGCAAACACACTCACTTTCAAGAATCACACCTTTAACAAAGACATTTATTAATCAGACATTTATTAAAGCCACCCCACAGCCTCTCTGCAACAAAAGCCAAAAACAGGCAAACCCAAGATTTGTCTAGCAACTAATGTTTCAGTATGTCATGTTATTTAAAAATATCTAGATATTCAATACCTTTAATTAAAATTCACTAATTTAGAAAGGAATAGCTGAAATAAGTTAAATTGACTTGCTCAGAAATGGCTAAGATGTTGTCTTTTTTTAACCTCAATAATTGGATTGTCACTCAGATGTTGGTGATGGACTGACAAATCCATTCACCCATTTTTGGAATGTTTCTTTCCATTTGGGTACATTTTTCTAGTTTACAGATAACACATAGCTTAAGGTCGTCGCCTCTGAGACCATAAAATCTTGGATATTTGGAACCTCTGTCAATTTCCCTTGGGGATGGTAAAACAAGTCTAGCCACAGCATTAGCTAAATAATTTACTTTTGCTTCCATTGTGGCAGCTTTAGGATATCATGGAATTTTTATAATTGCCAATTGTTTTAATTTCTGTATGTCATCTAATAATTCTGCAACCTATTTTCCATTCTTTATGGGCTGCCTTAGAAAATTAAGAAGTCTCGCTGCTTCTACAACATTCTAAAGTTATGAGCTACACCAAAGACATAGCTACTATCAGTGTAAATATTGGCTATTTGATCTTTGGCCAATTGACATGCCTGAGTTAGAACAATTAAGCTTCTTGGGCAGATTTTATTCAGGTAAATAAGAACCTTTAGTTATGTCCACCATGGAAGTTATTGTATATTCAGCTAAATAACATTCCTGCTTATCCTTTAAAGATCCACCTGTAAACCAAATTAAGTCAGCATTATTAAGACGTTTTCTATAAACCATTCATAGAAATAAGAAGGTGCTCAGTAAGTGGAATGCAGTCATAGATGTCTGTATCTTGCAAAGAAAGTAGCAAGGTTGTTGGGTTAAGACTGTTACATAGAGTTTAAGTGAAATTAGGTACAGAAAGCAAGAGCTAGTCGGCTGACAGAAGTGTTGAATGTGATGAGAATTCAGTGGAGGTTTAATAGAATGAGGAATGTAAACAGAGAGTCCCATACCTATTTTTTTCTTTGCTTGCATAATATATCTATAGCATAAATGGCTGTCATGCAGGGAGGGACCCCTTGGGCTACTAAGTCTAGTTGCTGATTATAATAGCCTATGATGACCTATATTTTTGAGTTAAAATTTCTATAATTAAGGTGTTCCAGAGTGGAAACTTTAGATAATTCTTTATAGATTTTATATCTTGTTTTCCTTCTGGGTTTCATTGAATTGGATTTTAATAAGATATAGAGGCAGGGCCATTAATGAAAAATTTGGAACTCAATTGTGAGACTATTCAGTCAAACCCAAGAATCCTCTAAGCTGCTATCTTGTTTCTAGAAGAGGAAAAGGTAGGATTTCTCTGAGTCTTTCAGGGTTAATTAATAGCCCATCTTTAGACATTAGATAACGGAAGTATTTTACCTAGGGGTAAACAGAATCAGAGCTTGTCCTTTGATATCCATGTCCCTTCATAGCTAGCTGTTGAAATAGGTAAAACTAAATCATCCACATATTGGATTACAGTGGAATATCTAGCAAATTTAACATCATTTAAATTAGGTTTTAGTATCTAAGACAATAGGTGGGACACTCCACACATCCCTGGGACATTACTGTCCAAGTAAACTTGTAATTTTCCCAGTTGAAAGCAGAGGTATTGGCTGTATTTTTCTACTGGAATGCTGAAAGGCACTGCATAAATTTATTACTGAAAAATATTGGGAGTCCACAGGAATGGCTGATAATAAGGCATGTAGATTTGGAACCACAGAATGTCTGGGAATAAATATTTTTTCTATAGCTCTGAGATCTTGGACAAATCTCCATCTTTTTCCATTTGGTTTCTTTACCAGAAGGATAGGATAGTTACATGGGCTTGTACATGGAATTATAAGACCCTTTTTAAAAGTAATCTTGTAGCCCTAGGCAGTTTCTCAGTGGTTAGAGTGTCAGCCCGCAGACCGAAGAGTCCTGGGTTTGATTCTGGCCAAGGGCACATACTTCAGTTGTAGGCTCAATCCCTGGCCCTGGAGGCGACCAATCAATGTGTCTCTCTCACATAGATGTTTCCCTCTCTCTCTCTCTCTCTCTCCTCCCCTTCCACTCTCTCTGGAAAAAAAAAAAAGCAATGGAAAAAATATCCTTGGGTGAGGATTATAAAAAGAAACAAATAAACAAAACCCTACAAAATAAAAAATAAGAGTAATCTTGTATATTGGGCTTATTTGCAGCTTGTGCATAAAGAATATTGGTGACTGGAAAAGGCCGGAAGTCCTGAAGTGGCATTAGAACATCATTAGAATATCCTGTAATGAATGTTCAGTTCTTCTTGTGGAGAGAGGTTTCTTTAAAATAATTAATTTCCCAATTGGTATAATTAGATATCCCTGCCATTTGTGCAGAAGCTTTACTCCAGCTTACTTAGGTGTGGTTAAGAACAAATAAAGTAGCCCCAATATTTCAAAGGCCTTAGTAATTTCTCCCCCTTTTAATGGTAATTTTAATTTCTCCTAAACTATTAATAAGGAGATGGGGAAACACCTTCTCATAGTCTGAGGTTCAGCCTTATGCTTGCTTCTGTGTTTTCCCCCTCCAAATCCCATTTCAGTTTCTTATTATCATTAAGATGAATAGACTTCTCTATGGGAGTTTTCCCTGAAAACCTTATTTAGTAATTCTGTTGCTTTTGCTCCCAGAAATAAGTTAGAATAGCCAGGATTACATGTTTTAACAGTTAAATTTCTTTGCGAACCCATCAGATATCAAACTTGAACCTGACAGCAGCCACCAGTGTTGTGCTTTCACCTCCCCAGGTAGAGGACTGCCAGAAAGGGCCCCCTGCCCTGTTTTAGCTAGTTGCTCAGGCCCAAAACCTAAGAGTCACCCCTAACTTATCTTTCCTGCTTCTTTAGAAAGTGTGGTGGCCCGCTCGCTGGCCAAGCCAGGGCTGAGGCCTGCTCCTGCTGCTGCCGTAGCAGCCCACTGCCCACTCCCCTCTGGCCTGCCTCCAGGCCCTCCAAGACATCTTGTCCCACCCACTTCCCACCCACACCTTTCTTTCCAGGCTTCCCTTGCTCCCCCTGCCCCAGTCACCTTGGCCTTGCCCTTTCAGCACAACCCCCAGGGCCCCCACCAGCAGCAGGTACTGTGGTGGCCCCCCCACCCCCCGGCGAGTCAATGTCCAGTGCTCTGGTGGATCCTAAATTGAAATGTCATGTTGGTGACCATCACAAGGACTGTAGGAAGGAAGAGTGGGCTGCTCTAGATCCTCCTGGGCCTGACTAGAGGCCCCTGGTGTGTTTCTGAGACTCTAGGCCCAGCTTTAGAAGCTCCTCAACTCCCCACCCTGCCTAGTAATCCTGCCTCTAGCTGCTTGCTTCTTTCTCCAGCTCCTCTGGGCCTCAGCCCTGTTGCTGCCCTCTCTGGTCCCAGTTTCCAGCCCTGTGCCTTTCTGTTCTCTGCTGACTTGGCCTCCTCCAGCTGAAGCCTGGGGCGAGGGGGGCGGGACTGGGCTTTCTCCTCCGCCTCCAATTTTCTCCCAGGCCAGCCCTTACCTCTCTCCTAACTTTTACCCACAGAGTTTGAGAACCCAGTTCTTCCTCCTCACTGAAAGCCTTTCTAGCTCTTGGTCATGGGAGGTGGTGGCTTCTCAGTCATGTCTGCAGAATGCAAACACACAGGATTTTAAGTCCTAGAATGAGCAGCAAACTCAAGGCTTGTTTTGCTCTGGGTGGCCCATTGTATTAGAAAATTCTCATCAAGTCTGGACCTCAAAAGAGAAGTGTCGGTGCTTTTGATGTGCTGTACTTTGTGACATCTCTCAAGGACTGGGCAGGACAATTGTGTTTTGCTGTCTGTCACCTCGGTTGGGTTCCTCCTCTCCAAGGGTCATATGACCTGGACTGGGATAAGCTGCATGACCCACACTTCAACCCGTTCAGAGGAAGTGGAGAGGCTTGTCCCCCAGAATGTCCCCAGAGCAGGCTGGCAGGAACTCACCTCTGTGCCAGTGAGGGTGGCAGTGTTGGTGTCAGGGTGGCTGCTCCGTGGTGTCTGCAAGAGGATCCGGGACCATAAATGCCACTCACGTGCTCTTGAGAAGGGGCCTCAGGGAAGGGGCTATTGTGAAATTGAGGGAAAAGGGCAGGGCCACGCCATGTTAGATGCATGGAAAGATACCTAGAGAAGAAAACTTCCTGTAGTTTTCAAGGCACTGAAGGCTGTCAGCATCTGTGCATGTGGTTCCTCAGGCTTGAGTCCCAGTGTGCCTGCCTCCTCATGCAGCTCAGTCCTCTGGGGACAGCTGCTTAGTGGCCGCCAAGTGTTGAATCATAAGAAAAGCTTTAGACAGTGCCCAGTACTCACACTTGCATGCAGAGCCCCTAACTATCCCCAGCTGCCCCCCTCCCAATTCCTGGCACTGCCTGGTGAGGCTGCCCTCCAGCCCAGTCAGCTTCTTGACTGGTTTTCCGGTAAAAAGGATGAATGAATCTCATGGTTGTTGCCATTGAGTTGAAAAACCCTCAGGGCTCCTCCTGCTTCCAAGTCCTCCTTTGAGGCTTGGATTCTCTCACAGGTGAGGGTGGATGAGCTTTGCCTGTCACCAATCTTAGCCTTGGTTCCTGGCTTTCTAGATGAGGGAGCATAGGGCAGGTGGCAGCTCACTGCCCAGGGGGATGTGAGGGTGCAGGCCCTGTTGACCCCATCTCTTTAGACAGGTGTCTCCAGCCTCAGCAGATGGTGAACCTGTGATGCAGACCACAGTGAGGGCCTTGGGAATGGTGGGCGAAGTATGGAGTGTGCGTGTCTGAGCGTGAGCACATCTTCGCACTTTCGCCACCATTTGCATATCATAATAAAGCAGAGGGAGGCCAGTGGTGACTGGGTGGAACACACCACTGCTTCCTACCCCTTATCCCCATGCCCCTCATCTTGATGAGACTGGGTGAGGCAGAGGCCCCACCCAGAAACCTCGACTTTGCAAGATGCTCAAACTGAGCCACTCAGGTGACTGTTATCTCCCTTGCACGAGGGAACCGTAACTTCTCCAGAGCCAGTGGCTCCCCCCAGCAGTCTGGGCAGTGAGCCCACAGCCTTGCCTACTGACCCAGGGCCCCCCCGCTGTGCAGGAGCCAGAACCTGCCTCGGACCTGAGTGAGGAGCACTTCTAAGACTCAGCTGAGGGTATGTTGTCCCTGGGTCGTCACTTGTCTGTCCCTGCTGTCTGTTCACCTGAAACATGTCCCGTGAGTACATGTGTTGAGTGGCATTTGCAGGTGATCTTTCTATAGGCAGCTCAGTTCCCTGACTTCAAGTGAGGCACTCATGCAGAAACTGGTTTATCAAAGATGGGCATTTCCAGGAGATTCCTTTGATGTGAAGGACTCTGGAAATGGAAATTGTAGCCTCACTTAGAACAATATGCAAAGGTATGAATGAGGCTGTGACAGTTACAAGTACATGGACACCGGGACCTCAGTGGTCATCAGAGAGACATTGGTGGAACATAGACCCCACAGGGAGGAGGTGAAGAGCTCAAACCTTCCACATGGCACACATATGGTTAAGTGGGCACGTCCATACAAGTAGGTGGGGTGCTCCCTGACTGCAGGTGAGTTCAGTGAGAACACCTGACTGAGCTGCTGTAAAAGACATAAGACTGCTGGACAGGGTCTCCATTTGGGTTTCTTGAAAACCTGCAGGCATAGAGATGGGAAATGGGGGATGGGGTTCATCTGACAGGACAAGCACATGTCCTCATACAGGTATGCCAGGAGCCATGGAGAGACTCCTCTAGGGCAGGCTTCCCACCCTCAGGGGACCCTGAGTCACGTGTTGTGGGTCTGAGTCTGGCTTCTCTCGCTGAGCATGTTGTCAGGTTGGCCCATGTTGTGGCACGAATGACCCGCATGTGAACAGAGCAGCTTCTTATTCACTCCCCAGTGGGTGGGCTTCTTTGTGGTTCCACTTCCAGCTGCGTGAACATGTGTGCACACGTGGGGGTGTGGACATCTGTTTTCTGTCTTTTGGGTGTAAGTACTTGCTCCCATGTAACTCTGTCTAACTTCCTAAGGGACTGCGGAGTTTCCCAAGGGGTCTGCATCATCTCATCCCCAGGGGAAGGGAGGGTCCTGCTTCTCCATGTCCTTGACAACACTTGCTCTGACTTCTTGGTTCTTGCCATCCCAGTGGGCGTGCAGCATGATCTTGTGTGCTTTGACTTGGTTTCCCTGGTAATGGTGCAGTTGAGCACCTTTCACGTACTTGCTGGCCTTGCATATATATTCTGTGGAAAAATGTCTGCTCAAATCCTTTGCCATGCTTATTTCTCTTTCTTATATTAGGTTTCTTATGCATTCTAGAGATGAATCCCTGATCAGATACATGATTTAAAAAAATTTTCTCATTCTCTGGGTTGTCTTTCCACCTTTTGATGGTGTCCTTGGAAGCACAAACATTAACTTTGAAGTCCATTTATATGTTTTCTTTTGTTGTTTATGATTTTGGTGTCCAATCTAAGAAATCATTGCCAAAGCCAAAGTCGTGAAAATTTACCCTTATGTTTTCTTCTAGGAATTTTATAGTTTTAGCTCTTATATTTAGTTCTTTGACCCACTTTGAGTTAATTTTTACATATGGCATGAGGCACCTTTAGATTTTTTAAGCAAAGGTTATGTTATCAAACTAAAGTATTTATCTGGGGTAATTTTAAATAGTGGTTCTCGACGAAGATGATTTAACCCCCAGGAGACACTTTTGGTTGTCACCCCTGGGGTTTGCTTCTCAACACCCAGCTGTGCATAGCACAGCCCCACAAAATGATCTGGTCCCAGGTTCAGGATAGATGGTGAGTGGGGTGGTCGCAGCTTACTGTTGGCACAGTCTGAGTGTTGCGGGCTCCGGGTACACCCCCATGGGGTGAGGAAGGTGCTGGGCTGGCCTTTGTTTCAATGAGGAAGCACAGCCCACTGCATGTGGGGCACTGGCAGCAGCAGTGCTGATGTGTTCCCTTCAGTTCTAAGCACGGGGAATGACGTGTACTACCTGGAGCAGTTCGGAACTTCCCTGGTGAGTACCCACACCTGTTGCAGCCTTTCCTGAGGGTGTCTCAAAGGCAGTGATCTCCCTGGGCCCCTTGGTGGCCTCACATTCTGAGCTGTTGCCTGTCAGAGACAACAGGGACCCTGCTGACATGCCCAAACCCTTCAGTTTAAGGAGTCAGACCCGAGGAAGCAGTCCTTATACCTCAAGCTCAACCAGCTCCTGAAGGACAGTCCTCAGAGACAGTGCACCTGCAGCCCCCGAGACTAGCGGGTATGCTTGCCCTCTGTGGTGGCGCTCCAGACTAAGGGGGGCAATCATGACTTGGCTTCTGAACAGTAGGCTCTGAGAATGCTCCTGGAAAGGGGACCTGGTCCTGAGCAGGTCTGCCTAGGGCCAGCTGGTAGTGTGAGGGTTCTTGACTTTGTGCAGGAAAAATTTCACAGTACAAGTCCAGGTGAATTTTAGAGGACGTTTATTAAAGCTGAGTACAGTAAAACAAGAAAGGACTGGGAAATGAGCCTAGGCTGGTCTGCTTTGGCTCACTAAGAAGTTAGAGAAAAGGGGCCTTGGGGACAGGTTCAGGGGGTTTGCCCAGGATGAACTACCACTGCCCATTGCTGTCCTGGTTGCAAGCCTTGTAGGGTCCCTTAGAGTTTAGGAGGTGCATGCTTGTGGGGAAAGAAGAGGGGGAGAGAAAGGCATAGGCATGCTCCTGGGGTGGGGAGTGCTCTGGGTTCTCCATCCTAAAAGTTTTTAAGGGTGAAGATCTTAGAGGTCTCAGGAGAGGGTCTCAATAGAATATTCATCAGCTTTCTAGGAGAGTTCTTTCAGGATTTTGGTCTCCACTGATTGGTCAGTGCCAGGGCAGGATTCATTAATCAATGCAGCTGGTCCTGAGGTTGGCCCTGGCATTTCCTGGAGCTGAAACATAACTGGGGCCTAGATGTTATCTCTAGGAGGTGAATTTGTGTGTTTGACTATAAATTGCTTGGCCAGTTTGTTCAGCTATCTGTCTCAGTTTCCCCATTCCACTTGCCAAGGAATTTTCCTAACTTCTTACTAACCTGCCTCAAGCTGACACCCCATGTGTGACTTTGAAAAGGAAAAGTCAGGAGCTCTGAACCAGAATAGTCACAGTTATGACAGCTGGGGAGTGAGACCTGTGGCACGGATCAGCTGGCCCACTCTTCACTCTATATAAGCTCTGTGGGCACAGTGACAGCTTTCTGCACAGGTCCGCCTGGCTATTTTGCTCTAGAACAGCAGGGTCACCAGATGTGACAGGCCGTATGGCCCACAACTCCTAATATGTTGAGTCTGGCTCTGTGGGGGAAGCCTAGGTAGACTCTGCTTTGGAGGGAAATGGGGCACATATACTTGTATTCTGGTTTCAGTGCACAGGACACCAACACACCTTCCTTGGGAGGCCCACCTGAGGCCAAGGTGGTGGACCTGGACTTCCTGTGAGACCTACAGGGCTGGATGGGCTAGGGTGGGGGGTGGGGAGTGGGGGTGGCCTGCTGTGATGGTCTGCCAC
Organism: Miniopterus schreibersii; assembly: GCF_964146895.1. Taxonomy (NCBI): domain Eukaryota; kingdom Metazoa; phylum Chordata; class Mammalia; order Chiroptera; family Miniopteridae; genus Miniopterus; species Miniopterus schreibersii. The sequence goes on along the minus strand of NC_138104.1, from coordinate 56,148,491 downwards.
AGCGCACTCATCCACAGTGCTCACACACATCTGCTCCTCCCACAAGAAGTTCATGGGCAGGTACGAGAGCTTCATGTACCAGGCAATGGGGTAAGTGGGGGCCTGTGGGGCTCTTCTTCCTAACAGCAGCTCTGGCCTTGGCAGCCACAGACCCTAGCAGTAGAGCAACCAAGATCAGTGTGGAAGCACCTAGGGTCAGGCTGTGTAGCTGACGCTTGTCAGCCTCCAAATTGGCCAGAACCTGGGCTAGCAGCTGGGTCCATGGTGGGGAACAGACAGGGTTCCTCCCATGGCTGTGTGTCCAGCTTCAGCCTCTGTGGGTACTGGGCCCTGGATGTGTCCAGGCTGGGGCTGGAGGGTGGGAACACCTTGCCTCTACCTAGGCAAGGGGCTCAAGATCCAGAGGCCCCCGAATGTTGAGGAAAGGTGTCACTGTGGGCTCTGCTTTTGGGCCCTGGGTTCATGTCTGCCCCCTCAGGTTCTGGTGGACCTGTTATTGAGAAAATGGTTGTGTTCTGGGAAATAGTGCCCCCAGGTCCTTCTCTGGGAGAGCAGGATGGGGAGGGGCCATGCCACCTTCTTCTAACAAGACCTCAGCTTGCAGCAGCTGACACTACCCACCTCTCCTCCATCCTGCTGTTTTCTGCCTCCTGTTCTCAGTCACCTGTGGCACCAGCATGGAGGCTGCCCCCTAACCCCATGTGCTTTTCTCTTTTCAAGAGGAGGCTCAGAAACAACAGGACCTTGCCAAAGTCAAGATATTAGAAGGTTCTGAAAGAAAAACAAGCTGACCATGGATCGGAGCTCCATGGAAAAGTTATTCTCTGATCTCTTCAATAGGTTTGAGAAGCAGGAGGTGATCGAAGGCTACTGTAAGGTAGGTGGGACACTGCCCATCTTCCTGCAGTGGGTCTTAGTGGGAAGCAGTCAGTGACCAAGCTGGGCTGCCTTGTGTAATCACCTTGTCATGGTTTAGCCCAAGCCCACTGGGCTGGAAGCTGCCCTTCCAAGTGTGCCCCGGTCCCTTAAACTTGGCACCTGGCTGAGCTTGCCCTGTGCCAAGGCTGTGAGGCCAGTCTCACTGATGGGCTCAACATGGGAGTGGGGGCACTGTCTGCCTGGGGAGGCCTGGGCACATGAGCAGAGGAACTGTAGAGCACAGCCTGGAGGCAGGACCATATGGGTCAGGGGTTACCCTGGTGATAGTGACCGAGGAGCCAGCAGCTGCCCTCTGGAGGAAGGCCTGGGTCCGGTTCAACCTCAGGGGCCACCCTGGGGGGGGGGTGCAGGAGTCCTGGCTACATGCAGGGCTGCCAGGCAAGGGATAGCTCTGGTGTCAGGCAGGCTGAGGGTATGGGCAAGGGGCCTATGGGAGGTGACAGCAGCTGGAGGGGTCAGGGGTCAGACCTGGTGTTCAGGGATGGGGAGGCCTGGGCTGTGTGTGGGGGGGCCTTCTCCAAAAGACAAACACAAAGTGCTACTTCCCCGTCGCCTTCCTCGTCTGAGCTGCTGCTTCATGAACATCCCAGAGAGCCTCGACAGGGACCTGTCCACACTTGGCCCTGGAGCCGGTCTCCCAGAGTAATGAATTGTCAGCAGGAATGCCCTCTCACTCCTGAAAAAAAAAAAAGAATCCCTGAAGAAGTGTGCTGAGAATTACATCACCAGAATCCAGAAGGAAGGCTAGAAGTACCAGACACTGAAGGCCCACACAGAGGAGAAACTGCAGCTATGAGTATGGGGATGCTGTGGGCCACTGGGGAAGGTGAGGTTGAGCCTGCCCTCTGCATGTCCAGGGCCTATAAGGAGATCTCTCAAGTCCCAAATCAGGAGGCCCAGGAGGAAGCTGTGACCTTCCAGGGTGGGCATGAGGAAGGAGCCTGTAGGAGTAAACAGTGGTGGGAGGTGTTGGGGTCAAACTCTCTTAACAGAGCAAGAAGCTGAAATAACTGAAGCAGCTCAAAGATTTGGGGCTGACGCCCACCTAACTCAGCCCCAAATATACCCTGTAGGAGATACTGCAGTGCCAAATGTGGACCCCCATTGGGACTGTAACAACTAACAATTAGAGATCACTTTTTACATTGCTTAATAGAAGGAATGAAAAGAATTAAAAGAAAACCCATAGCCCTAGCCACTTTGGCTCAGTGGTCAGAGTATTGGCCCATGGACTGAAGGGTCTCGGGATTGATTATGATCAAGGGCACATACCTAGGTTGAAGGCTTGATCCCTGTGGGGTGTGTGCAGGAGGCAACCAATTGATGTTTCTCTCTCCCTTCCACTCTTTCTAAAAAGCAATGGAAAAAATATCCTCGGGTGAGGATAAAAAAAAAAAAAAGAAAGAAAAAAGAAAACCCACAAATTAAAATCAACTATCAACCATTGATCAAGTGCCCCAAGAAAACCCTCCTTCCTTTTTAGAAAGATTGAAAGAGGCTCTCCTTAAACATACTAACCTACATCCCAACTCATGTGATGGACATCTAATTTTAAAGGATCACTTCCTTACTCAGGCAGCCACAAACATCTGGTGCAAATTACAAATACTAGCCTTAGGTCCAAGAACACGGATGACTGAGATCCTAAAGGCAGCACCCTCAGTTTACTATAATAGAGAATTAGAGGAGGAAAGGAACAAGGAGAAAGAAAAGCCCAAAGACAAAAGGCAGGCTCAGCTCCTTGCTGCATTTCAGGCCCAGCCTTCTCAGAATGGGGGAAACCCAAAGGTGCCTATTGGAAATTGCTATTGCTGTGGAAAGCTTGGCCATTGGAAGTGGGACTATAAGGTGAAGCCAAAAACACATTGTCCCAAATGTAAGGAGCCTAGTCATTGGGTCTGTGACTGTCCTGGGTCCTGAAAGGCACATGGGCCGGAACCACTCATGACCCTTCACTGAGGAGGCCTCCGCTCCGGCCAGCTTCCAACAGGACCATCCATTTGAACTGGACAGAGCCAAGGGTCACCCTAGATGTGGAAGGTAGAAACAGGAGCCGCCTACTCTATGCTAAATAATTTCTCTGGACCTCTAACTTCTGACTCTTGCCAAGTAGGGGTTAGTGGAAAACCCACTACCAGGAGATTTACTCCTCCCCTATGCTCCCTTTGGGACCAAACAGTCTTTTCCCATCGGTTCCTGGTGATGTCAGAATGCCCTATCCTGCCTTTAGGAAGGGACATCCCCGGTAAACTAGGGGCACAAATATCAATACCAAGTGAAGCCAATATTTTTTTCTCTAAATGGGTCCCTGAAACTGAGGAAATTATAGATCACTTCATAAATTTGCTCATTAACCCGGAGGTCTGGGCTGACAGAGTACCAGGAAGGGCTAGGACAGCAATACCAATAAAAATAAAGGACCCGCAAACTTCCCCCATAGGAAACAATATCCTATTAAGCCAGAGGCAAGAAAAGGACTCTAAATAATAATTAATAAATTCCTGAAACATGGATTATTAATTCCTGTTAATTCACCCTGCAATACCCCTATCCTGCCTGTTAAAAAATCAAATGGAGAATATAAATTAGTGCAAGATCTATGAATTATAAATGAGGCTGTTATCCCAATCTACCATATAATTCCCAACCCTTATACTATCTTAAGAGAAATACCTTCTCAGATCCAATAGTTTTCAGTCTTAGACCTGAAGGATACTTTCTTTTGAATTTCTCTGAGCCCCAGCTCTCAATGCTATTTGCTTTTGAATGGATCAAGGAGGACAGTACAAGACAACAACCAACCTGGAATGTATTGCCCCAGGGCTTTAGAAGTGGCCCTCACTTATTTGGGCAGGCACTAGCCAAAGATCTCAGAGACCTAACTCTTGAGGGGGCAAGATAATTCAGCCTTTAGATAATCCAGAGGAAAACTAGTTCATAGACTGAAGTAGCTTTGCACTAAATGGAACCCATCATACGGGGTATGCTATAGTTTCTTTACATGAGGGGACAGGAAGCTCCTACAATAAGTAGATGATTTACTCATTTGCTCCCTCTCCAAGGAAAAAGGAATACAGCACACCATTAACACTTTAAATTTTCTGGCAGACCAGATACAAAATATCTAGGACCAAAACCCAATTACTTAAAAAAAAGGTAAATTACCTAGAACTCATTTTGACACCTGGAAAACATTCTTTCCTCGGAGAGAATCCAAACAATTGCCCAAATGACTACCCCCAAAACCCAGAAACAACTAATGGCCTTTCTAGGATTGACTGGATACTGTAGACTATGAATTAGGATATGGAGATTTTGCAAAGCCCCAGTGCTTGTCCTTAAGAGGAGGGACAGATACAGACCCCCTGCCCTGGGGCAAAGAGGAAAGACAGGCTTTTGGCAACTAAAATAGGCTCTAACTCAGGCCCCAGCCCTTGGACTCCCAATACTAGATAAGCCACTCCCACTGTATGTAACAGAAAAAGAAGTGGCCTTGAGAGTACTGATACAGGTCCTTGGCTCAACGGAAAGACCAGTAGGCTACCTATCCAAAGGCTTTGATTCAGTAGAACAGGGATGGCTGCATTGTCTTAGGATTGTTGCAGCTGCTGCATTACTAGTAGAAGCCTTTAAAATTCCTTTTTTAAAAAAAATTTTAAAATTTTATTTTTGTTTAAAATATTACAGATGTCCCTTTTTCTCCCCAATGACTCATTCCATCCAGTCACATCCCCCTCTCCAGTCCCTCTCCTCACCATTGTCCATGTCCTTGGGTTGTGCATCTATGCATATAAATTCTTTGGTTACACTCTCCCCCTCCACCCACCAGCTCTCCTCCATCCCTCTGACATTCGTCAGTCTGATGAATGCTTCCATGTGATTGAATCTATTCTGTTCATCAGTTTATTAAGTTCTTTAGATTCTACGTATAAGCGAGATCATGTGATGTTTGCCTTTCTCTGCCTGGCTTATTTCACTTAGCATAATTTTCTCCAGGTCCATCCATACTGTCCCAAAGGGTACGAGATTCTTCTTCTTTACAGCTGCGTACTATTCCATGGTGTATGTGTCCCACAGCTTTTTTATCCACTCATCTACTGATGGGCACTTGGGCTGTTTCCAAATCTTAGCTATTGTAAACTGTGCTGCTATGAACATAGGGGTACATATATTTTTTTCAGATTAGTGTTTCAAGATTCTTAGGATACATTCCTAGGAGTGGAATCACTGGGTCAAAAGGAAGCCCCATTATTAATTTTTTGAGGAACCTCCATACTGTTTTCCATAGTGGTTGCACCAGTCTGCATTCTCACCAGCAGTGTACTACGGTTCTCCTTTCTCCACACCCTCGCCAGCACATGTCATTTGTTGATTTGTTGATGGTAGCCATTCTGACAGGTGTGAAGTGATACCTCATTGTGGTTTTAATTTGCATCTCTCTGATGATTAGTGACTTTGAGCATTTTTTCGTATGTCTCTTGGCCATCTGTATGTCTTCTTTAGAAAAGTGTCTATTCAGGCCCTTTGCCCATTTCTTAATTGGGTTGTTTGTCTTCCTCCTGCTGAGTAGTATGAGTTCTTTCTACACTTAGGAAATTAGCCCCTTATCAGATACATCCTTGGCAAATATGTTTTCCCAGACCATGGGCTTCCTTTGTATTTTGAGGCTGTTTTCTTTTGCTGTGCAGAAGCCTTTTAGTTTGATGTAGTCCCATATGTTTATTTTTTCTTTTGTTTCTCTTGCCCTAGGAGATGTATCAGTGAAAAGTCCACTACGTGGGATGTATGTGACTTTACTGCCTATGTTTTCGTCCAGAATTTTTATGGTTTCATGACTTACATTTAAGTCTTTTATCCATTTTGAGTTTATTTTTGTGTATGGTGAAAGTTAGTGGTCTAGTTTCATTTTTTTCCATGTATCTGTCCAATTTTCCCAGCACCACTTATTGAAGAAACTGTCTTCACTCCATTGTTTGCTTTTGCTTCCTTTGTCAAGTATTAACTGACCATAATGGCATGGGTCTATTTCTGGGGTCTCTATTCTGTTCCATTGATCTATATGCCTGTTGTTATCCCAATACCAGGCCTTTTGATTACAATGGCTTTGAAGTACAGTTTGAATTCCGGTAATGTGATCCCTCCCACTCCGTTCTTTTTTCTCAAGATGGCTGCAGCTATTCTGGGTCTGTTTTGGTTCCATATAAATTTTCAAAACGTTTGTTCTAGGTCTGTGAAATATGCTGTTGGTATTTTAATAGGAATTGCATTGAATGTATAAATTACTTTGGGTAGTATGGACATTTTAATGATATTAATTCTTCCAATCCATGAGCATGGTATATTTTTCCACTTGTTTAAATCTTCCCTTATTTCTTTTTTCAGTGTCACGTACTTTTCCAAGTACAGGTCTTTTACACCCTTGGTTAAGTTTATTCCTAAGTATCTTATTTTCTTAGTTGCAATGGTAAATGGTATTGTTTTTTTAGTTTCTCTCTCTGAAAGTTCATTGTTGGTGTATAAGAATGCCGTGGATTTCCTGATGTTGATTTTGTAACCAGCTACCTTACCAAATTTGTTTATCAAATCTAGTAGTACTTTGATGGAGTCTGTAGGGTTTTCTACATACAATATCATGTCATCTGCACACAATGACAGTTTTACTTCCTCCTTTCCAATTTAGATACCTTGTATGTTTTCTTCCTGTCTAGTGGCTGTGGCTAGGACTTCCAATACTATGTTGAATAAAAGTGGTGAAAGTGGACATTCCTGTCTTGTTCCTGTTTTTAATGGAAATGGTTTTAGTTTTTGCCCATTGAGTATGATATTGGCTGTAAGTCTGTCATATATGGCCTTTATTATGTTGAGGTATGATCCCTCTTTTTCCATTTGGCTGAGAGTTTTTATCAGAAATGGGTGCTGGATTTTGTCAAATGCTTTTTCTGAGTCTACTCATATGATCATATGATTTTTGTCCTTCATTTTTTTTATGTGATGTATCACATTTATTGATTTGTGGATGTTGTACCAACCTTGCATCCCCAGAATAAATTCCACAGTTCCCCTCAGGGCTGGTCACAGATCCCAGCCTCTTGCACCAGGAACTCAGGGTGAGAGGGCTCCTCCCCTCCCCCACACCATGCAGATTCAGTGCTTTCTGGGGCTCAACACAATGCCCCACAATGACGCAGAGGGTCCCCGTGTGTGACCACTCAGCGCAGTCCTCTCTTCCTTTACCACTTGGGTGCCACACACTTTGGGACAACCCTTCCTATGGTTGGCACCCTGAGCATTAGACACCAGTCGCCACCACCACTAGAAGCTTTGTGTTGCTAGGAAGGCACCATCAGCCGTTAGAGGCTTTGTTTCCTAGGAAGAAGCTGTTCCCTCTTCATGGGCTCACTGCTCCCCTGGGTCCCTCTTTCCTCCATGCGGGGCACTTCTTCCCCTCTCCTCCACTCTGGGTATGAGATCCCCACTTTTAGAGGCCGGTCTGCACTCCTGAGGGGAAGGAGCTTTGCAGCTTCCAAGCCTCTGGGCTTGGAGCCCAGTGCAGGCTTCAGGGGGGTCTCCGCCTTCCTATGCACCCTCTCTCTTACCAGACTCTGTGATGTTTCTTCAGTGCTCCGCACTTGCACTCCGTCCACTCAGGTGTGTTTCACTGGTTTTTCCATGCTGGCTACGTAGGATTTTAGGAGTAAACCACGTCTGTGGCTGGGAGCTGGGGGTGCGCTCTGCTGCTTCTCACAGTGCTGCCATCTTCCCCTCTCTAAAATTTCTTTAGGCCAACAACTTGTCCTTTACACCTCTCATCAATTATGTCACTTGTTAGACCTAAAAGGACCTTACTAGCTCACAGATAGTTGAATACTCAGATACCAGGTACTGTTACTAGAAAATCCCCAGGTTAAAATAGACAAATTTAACACCCTAAATCCTGCCACTTTAATGCCACTCCCTGATAAGGATCAACCTATAAATTCCTTTGTGAAACTCTTAAGCAGCTTTGTACTAAATAGAATCCATCATACGGGGTATGCTATAGTTTCTTTACATCAAATTATAGAGGCCAAATCTCTTTCTTCACGAACTTTTGCACAACTAGCTCACTTAATAGCACTCACCAAGGCCCTGGAATTGGGACAAGATAAAAGATTGAATATATGTACAGACTCTAAGTATGCTTTCCTAGTACTTCATGCTTATGCAGCTATCTGGAAGGAAAGGGGATACTTAACAGCAAAGGATACCCCTATGAAATATAGGCCTCAAATTTTAAAATTATTACAGGTGATTCATTTACCTAAAGAAATAGCAGTTATACACTGCAAAGGACATCAAAAAGGCCAAAATAAAGTAGCACAAGGAAACAAATGTGCTGATAAAGTTGCAAAGGCAGCCACCACCTCTGAGGATATATTCTTAGGAGCACTCATTCCATCCTTACCTACAGAACTACCAACCCTTAAATGTACCCAAGAAGAAATACAATGGGCATCCCAACCTGGGTACACCGAGGAACCAACAGGATGGTTCCAATCAAGGGGACTCCTTTATGTTTCCTTAGTCTTACAATAGAGAATCGTAAGAGCCCTCCATGACTCTTGTCACTTAGGGAGAGATAATATGATTCTAATATGCAAAAAACTTCACCTGTAAGGGCTTAAAAAGACTATTTGACAGTTCTGCCAGGCTTGTGCACTGTGCACACAAAATAGCCTTCAAGGATCTAAATCTCCACCAGCACTAATCCAACCTGTACAAAGAAAGGGCACCTATCCAGGAGAAGATTGGCAAATAAATTTTAACAGATCCTGAATCCACCAAACTGCTGTCATATGTCACCTCCCTATATAAATTCCAACAAGCAATACAAGACTTTGGATATAAAAGAAATCCAGGGACAGAATAGACTACCTCCCCATCTCTGTATCTGCCAGGATTGCAAATATACATTAAAACCTGGGAAGAAGGAACTCCAGGATCCCAAATAACACCCCTATGGAAAGGGCTGTTTACTGTCCTGTTCTCTACTCCCACAGTAGTCAAGGTTGCTGGTGTTTCTAGCTGGATACATCACACACAAGTAAAACCTTTCTGTAACTCTACCAATCCATCTGAACCTAAGGAATCAAGCAACAAGTGGGATTGCAAGCCAATAGAATACCTAAAGTTTCTCTTCAAGAAAGGACAACACCCAAATAAGTTTAGGTCTCAATTTCTGTTATTAGTTATACATTTTTAAATATCTTTTTGGATTGGCTTACTATTCCTCTGCTGCCTTAAAATTCCTCCCTCCTCCCTGTGGAAACCTTTCTCAGAATTACTCTTTATTGGATAAGTGGTCCTTTATATAACTCTTCTTGCTTGCTTATTTACCTGTGCTACACCTGGCACTCCGCTTGAGGTTTACTAAAACCTTTTCTACAATCATATACGATGAATAATATATCCTTTTATTCTTACTCCTGGATTCACAAATTCCTTCAAGATTAGGCATGACAGACACCATTCTTAACCCAGAACCACAACCATGGAGCTGAAAATCAATAATTAAGATTACCAAGGCTGTAGCGCTGGGGAATGTCACTAATTGTTGGGTCTGTCATAAACACCCACAAGCTACAGGCCCCTCACAATATTTAGCTAGGCCAGAAATAGATTCAATAATGAAACCTGGCACTCAGAGCTAACATACATCTCTAAACCCAGCACATATGCTACCCTTTTCACTCTAGTTAATATAACTACCTCTCTATCTGTCAGCTTATACACCACTACATCTAAATATAAGCCTGCTCACTAGGGAAAGGAGATTCCTGTTTGTGACAAAACTATGACCTCCCTATGTAAACTTAGAACTTTTTATTATTCTATATGGTGGCCAGCAAATATTTCCTCATGTAATTCCATTATTCCTATGATTTTGACTAGCACATCCAACACAACCTGTGCTCCCGAGGGAATGGTTTACATATGTGAATGCTCCATGAATAAAACAACAGGTCCCATACACACCACCCCCACTGGATACATGGCTACCTCATGCCTAAATCCCTATCTTGTTTATGGAATGTGTATCTTAGGATATTTAACTCTAGCCTGTCCATCTACAGCTACACTTCAACACTTTCCTGGCATAAAAGAAGACTCTTAGATAACATCTTAACTTGGGGGAGAAAAGCCTTTAGTTTCCTCCTCCCTTGGGCAGGGTACATAGAACATGAATACATCCTTTCTAATCTCACAAATGAACTAGAAAAGCTCTCAAATGAAACAGGGGGAGTCCTCCATGAACTACAACAATTCATTAGCCAATATAATTTTAGACAATTGTATGGCCCTCGACTCTCAGCTGCAGGAGGAGTTGTTTGCACTATTCAAAATACTGCATGCTGCGCTTATATCAATTAACTCTGCTAAAGTAGAAGCAAGAGTACATGAAATTTTCAAATCAAGCAACCTGGTTAAAAGGCCTCAGAGAAATCCAACTTTTGCCTGGTATGGCGACCTCACTTACTTGGAACTGGAAACATTCGTTATGGTCTCTCCTTGGACCCCTTATAATCCCTCTCTTCATCATATTAGGGATACTACTATTTGGTCCTTGTTGTTTAAACTACTTGTAAAATTTATCTTTGCCAATGATTCCAACAAACCTACCCTCTGCCCTGACAGATAGCAAGAAACCTTTCTTAAATAAACAAGGGGAATGAAGAACAGAAAACTAAAACAGCCATCAGTTAGACAAAAAGAGGGACAAAGAAATGCAGTAAAAATGACTCCCAGCACCAAAAGGACAAAATCTTATAAGACACCTGAAGACCCACAAAATTCTAAGAATTCTACCAGTTAAGTAGACCTACAAAAATCTAGGGAGCCCACCAGCTAAAGGACAAATGGTGCAGGGAGATTAGGACAAAGCATTAGAAGGGGCAAGAATAAGACAAAAGCCAGGACCTAGACCCATTTGGGGCACTTGAACACTGGAGTTGCCCATCTGAGAGTCCCTTGGATGTACTTTCACTTGAATAAAGCTTTGCCGCTTGCTGTAATTCCTGGCTCTTGTGTTGAAATCTTTCTCCGGGAGACAAGAACCTGGTCTTACTGATCCCCAGCGCCGCTTAAAGGTGGTTAGAGTGTTGCTCTGGGTCAGGGCACATACAAGAATCAACCAATAAATGCATAAATAAGTGGAACAGCAAGTCAATGTTTCTCTCTCTCACTCTAAAGAGCACATCAGTAGATGAGTGGATAAAAAAAAGCTGTGGTATGTTTACACCATGGAATACTATGCAGCTATAAAAAAGAAAGATCTCTTACCCTTTAAGACAGCATGAAGCGACCTGGAGAGTATTATGCTAAGTGAAATAAGCCAGTCAGAGACAAATATCACATGATCTCATTTATATGTGGAATATAAGGAACAAAATAAATTTACAAACAAGATAGATCCAGAGACATAGAAGCATGGAACAGACTGATGAATCTCAGAAGGAAGGCGGGGGTGGGTGGGGAAAGATTAACCAAAGAACTTATATGCATATATGTATAACCCATGGACACAGACAATAATGTGGTGAAGGCCTGGGGGGAGGAACAGGGTAGAAAGGGGCAATGGGGGTGGGGGCATCTGTAATACTTTCAACAATAAAGATAAATTAAAAAAATAAATAAATAGCCTGGCTGGCATGGTTCAGTGGTTGAGCATCCACCTGTGATCCAGGAGACCCCTGTTCAATTCCCAATCAGGGCACATGCCCAGGTTTCAGGCTCAATCCCCAGTGGGGGGCATGCAGGAGGCAGCTGAACAATGACTCTCTCATCCAGTAGGGCAGGACTCTGTGCTCAGGTGGCCTGGAGAGAACCTTGGGAAAGGCATCAGGGAGGCCAAGGCTGCACCCTGAAGGTGACCAGGGTGCTCACAACCAAACAGAACATGGAGGCTCAGGCCTAGCCTAGCTGCCTGATAAAAACCAGCCAGCAAAGATAGCCCTAAATCCAAAGCCCACAGACCCGGTGCCACCTGCTCGCCCACAAAGGATGCAGGGAGGATAGGAGGATTGCAGCCAAGACACAGAGCTATACCCAGCATCATACTCAATGGACAAAAAACTAAAAGTGTTTCCCTTAAGAAAAGGAACAAGACAGGGGTATCCACTTACACCATCCTTATTCAACATAGTACTGGAAGTCCTTGACACAGTGATCAGACAGGAAAAAAATATAAAAGGTATCCAAATTGGAAAGGAGGAAGTAAAACTGTCAGTATTCGCAGAGGACATGATATTGTACATAGAAAAGCCGAAATACTTCACCAAAATACTACTAGACCTAATAAATGAATTCAGCAAAGTAGCAGGATACAAAACTAACATCCAGAAATCAATGGCATTTTTATACACCAGTAATAAACTCCCAGAAAGAGAAATTAAAAAATTATCCCTTTTACCTTTGCAACAACAAAAAAATTAAGATACCTACACATAAACTTAACCAAGTAGGTAAAAGACCTGTACTAGGAAAACTATAGGACATTGAAAAAATAGAGGAAGGTACAAACAAGTGGAAGCATATACAGTGTTCATGGATTGGAAAAATTAGTATCATTAAAATGCACATACTACCCAAAGGAATCTATAGGTTCAATGCAATTCTTATTAAAATACCATTGGCATATGTCACAGATCTAGAACAAATATTCCAAAAATTTGTATGGAACCACAAAGGACCCAGAATACCCACAGCAATCTTAAGATAGAAGAACAAAGTTGGAGGGATGAAATACTGGATATTAAACTATACTACAAAGCCATTATAATCAAATGCCCTGCAGGGCATGGCTCAGTGTTTGAGCATCAACCTAGGATCCAGGAGATCACGGTTTGATCCCCAGCCAGGGCACATGCCCGGGTTGCCGGCTCGATCCCCAGTCGGGGGTGTGCAGGAGACAGCAGATCAATGACCCTCTCATCATTGATGTTTCTGTCTCTCTCCCTCTCCCTTCCTCTCTCTGAAATCAATAGATATATATGTATATATACATTTCAGTGGATACACAGGTGATTTTATTTTATTTATTTTTTTAAATTTTATTTTTGTTTAAAATATTACAGATGTCCCTTTTTCTCCCCAATGACCTGTTCCACCCCATCCCTTCCCCCTCCCCAGTCCTTCTCCCCACCATTGTCGAAAAACAGTCTGGTACTGGTAGAAGAACAGGCATATAGATCGGTGGAACAGAACAGACCCCAGCAGTTGACCCACACCATTACAGTCAATTAATTTTGACAAAAGAGGCAAAGGCATACAATGAAGTAAAGTCAGTCTCTTCAATAAATGGTGCTGGGAAAATTGGACAGATACGTGCAAAAAACAAAGAAACAAACAAACAGAAAAAGGAAACATGACCACCAACTTACACCATACAAAAGAAAAAACTCAAAATGGAAAAAAGACTTAAATGTAAGTCACGAAGCCTAAAAGTCCCAGAAGAAATCATAGGCAGTAAAATCTCAGACATCTTAGGTAGCAGAATTTTCGTAGATACATTTCCTAGGGCAAGATAACATAAAAAAGTGGGAATTCCCTGATGGAAGTTTCATTCAAAATTTTTCTGGACATAATACTATTATTAATACATTGACAGTAAATTCTGATGGAGTGTTCATATCTGGAGCTGACAATGGAACCATGCATCTTTGGGACTGGAGAACTGGCTACAATTTCCAGAGAGTTCATGCAGCTGTGCAGCCTGGGTCTTTGGACAATGAATCAGGGATATTTGCTTGTGCTTTTGATCAGTCTGAAAGTCGGTTACTAATGGCTGAAACTGATAAAACCATTAAACTGTACAGAGAGGATGATACAGCAACAGAAGAAACTCATCCAGTCAGCTGGAAGCCAGAAATTATCAAGAGAAAGAGATTTTAATGTGGCATTTTCTTCATGTTGTTTTTTTTTGGTGTGTTTTTTTTTTTTTTTTTTTTTAGCTTGCTGTTCATGAGGATATCTAGTCATTTTGTGCTCTGGCTAGCATTATAAAGCAGAAACTCACATGGTCGAATCATTGCTACTTCATATTTTACAATAAAATGTGCTGTCAGCCCCTCCCCATGTTTTTATTTCCAAAATAAACAATTTGAGACCCTATGAAGATGCAAAAAAAAAAAAAAGAAAAGAAAAGAAAAGAAAAGCAAGGAAATGGTAATGGCGAGGTGAAGGATGTAGCTAATGCTACAGTAGTAATCATTTCTCAGTACATATGTATCAAGTCAATACACTGCACACCTTAAACTTAATGTTGTGTCTCAATTGTCTCAATTATAAAATTAAAAGTTAAAAACATATACAATATTGGCTAACATGGCACCCAAGCTTGAATGTGTATCTATGAATACACAAATTTTGACATGTAGGTATAACATAAGTAACCGCTAATAGATTTTTTATTACTCTGTCTCTCTTTTTATTTGTAATTCAGTGTCCATTATGTCAGATATGGAAACAAATAAATCTAGAAAAACAGCTAAAATAAAATGTATGGGCAGAGACCTGAGTAGATATTTCTCCAAAGACAATATTTCCATGGCCAATAAGTACATGAAAAGATGCTTAGTCATTAAGGAAATACAAATCAAAACTACAATGGGATGGCATTTCACATCCCAGATGGCTATAATAAAAAGATAGACAATGCCCAGTTGATTGGAGCATTGTCCCATGCATCAAAAGTTTGGAGGTTTGATTCCCTGTTAGGGTGCATACCTAGGTTGTGGGTTCAGTCCCTGGTCAGGGCCCCTAGAGGAAGCAACCGATCGATGTTTCTCCCTCACATTGATCTCTCTCTCTCTCTCTCTCTCCCTCTCTCCCTCCCTGCCTCCCTCCTCCCCTCCCTTTCTCCCTCTCCCTCTCTAAAATCAATAAAAAACTCATTCCCAGGTGAGGATTAAAAAAACAAAAACGGCATCCTATAACAACAACTGGAGAGAATGTGGAGAAATTAGAACTCTCTTACATTGCTGATGAGAATGTCAAATGGTGCAAACCCTGTGGAAAACAGTATGGTGATTTCTCAAACAGTTAAACATAAATTGTATGATGCAGTAAATGCACTCCTAGGTATATGCCCCAAGGAAATGAAAGCATAGGTCCACATAAAATCTTTTATAAGGTCGTTCATTGTAGCAATATTCATAAAAGCCCAAAGGTAGAAAAACCCCAAATGTTTATCACCTGATTAACAGATAAATATTAGTGCTATATCCTTACAATGGAATACTATTCAGCCAAAAAAGAATGACGTACAGAAAGATGCTACATGGGTAAACCTTCTAAACATTATGTTAAGTGAAATAAACCATCACAAAGACCACATTTGTATAAATCCATTTACATGAAATGTCCAGAATAGGCAAATTCATATGACAAACGTAAATGAATGGTTTCCTAAGAGACTGAGGACAATGGAGTATGACTTCTAATGAATGCAAGGTTTCTTCTGGGGATGATGAAACTGTTCCAAAATTGATTGGCAATGGTTTCAGAAGTCTGTGAATAAACACTAAAAACCACACTGAATAGTACATTTTAAGAGGGTGACTTTTATTGTATTTGAATTGTACTTCAATAAGAAAAAGAAGAATGTTTAGGTATTGATACACATTGATAGATGAATCCTCCCCACCCCCCAAAAAACAGCATGAATTTATACTTCTAGGCATAGCATAGGATGGCATTCACTTTTCTTCACCCTCCACATTTGGCATTATCAACATTTTTAAATTCTTCAAATTTGATCTTCGAAATATGGGGCGGTATTGGCAAAAAATTCTCTTATGTAAAAAGGGAAGATCCATATCCATGACTGGTCTTCTCTTGGATCCTTTCACAGATGAGGCCCAGAGGGTACAAAGCTGAATGTAACTCAGACACTGCTTCAGGTCATGGAGGACAGGGACAAGGAAGAGAACAATTACAACAGAGCACAATGGAAAGAGACTTCGGGGCTCTGAGGGAGCTCAGACTGGATACTCACTGTTAGGTGATGAACTGGGGATCAATAAAGGTTTCCATGGAAGGAAATCCTTAAACGAATAAGGAAAGAAGTTAGCCAAGATAAGTACCCAAAGAAGTCCAACAGAATAAGGTGAATTTGGCAACTGCAGGTAACCAGATCCAGCTTTCTGTTCTGTGCATTAGTGGAAATCAAAGTCAGACACAGGAGGCAAAACAGGATTAGATAATTGTAGCCCAGTGTGACCCAGAGCACATTAACTCAGTTATTAAGAATCCTGAAGTTCATTCAGGGGACAGATTGAATCCTGAGTAACCCTCCCAAGTTCTAGACTTCTAGGGTGTAGCAGGATATAGCCAGGGTGTTATCTAAAGCCTCTGAAATATTTTGATGTGACTTAGGGCAAGGACATCTGCCTTCACCTCCAGGCACCTGGGCTAGAAGATACGATTTACCCCACAGCTCTGGGCTGCAGAGTTGAGAGCTTTAGGTGAGATGAGAAAACTGAGTGTCAGTCAGTGTCTTAGAGAAAACAGCCAATGAGGAGCTACATAGAAAACAGACCCCAGTGCAACAATGTCCACAGGGTCCCTATATAAAGTCTTTCTGGCTGGCACAACAGGTAGCTGTGAGTGTACCAATCCCCTAAATGGCCATGAGAGCCAAACTGTTCAAGACTTCATGTTATATAAGGGGAAGCTGAGGCCTGAAAAGAAGAAGGAAGCTTGAACAGAGAGCTGATGGTTCCCCCAGGCTGAGAGAATGAGAATAGTGGTATTTGTGCTCAGATGGTGAGTGAGGACAGTGATTGGTAGTGACAGATGAAACATGTCTTCCCGTGGAGCTGAGAAGGTCTGAAAACAAAGGGCCTGGGCAAAGAGGGAGATGGATGGTTTAAATGGGTCATCATGGCAAGGAGGGCCTGAGGTAGATTGGGATAGCCAGGATCCAAATCAACAGCAGTAGTATTCCTGTAAGGGTATAATGTGGTGCTGTGTGTGTGTGTGTGTGTGTGTGTGTGTGTGTGTGTGTGTGTGTAAGTCAGCCTCTGGTGAGTAGTGAATGGGGGAGGGGAGTTGTGGGCTTGGGCTGTGTGCATGTGTGTGGGGGTGGATGGTGAGGAATAAAAGTGAAATCTTCTCATGGCCAAGTCCGGCTCAATTAAATCTCACCATTACCACTTAAGTTTCTAGTGTTGTTTGCCAAGTTATGCCCCCTGTTTTCTCACCAGACCAGTTGGAGAACGGCACCATCACAGCCAAAGGTCTCCCTCCAAGCACTGTCCTGAAGTGAAAGTGGGACCGAGAAGGTCACAGAACCGTGACCCTTGGGCCTGAGATCTGTCAGCAGTGGTGGCAGCTACTTCCATCTCTATTGCATGCAGTCTCAAGCCCCTGACCCTACCTACATTTGGCCAGATTAGAAATGCAGAAAAAACCTTTGGCACCTTCAGGAAGACTGCTCTCAACCCGGACTTCGGAAACATCCAGCTCCTGTTGGGTGGGAGGCTCTGGATTCCATGCTGGAGGAAATTAAAAAACAACAACAACACAATGCTGTTCACCATTGTCCCAGATCAGAGCAAATACGCACGATAAATTCTTAATGAAAACATGTTCATTGACTCATTTTTTCCCAATAAATATTTATTGGGTCTGTGCTGTCTGTAAAAGCCCTGTGTCAAGTATTGGTTGCCCAAGACCAACAAGGCACAGCTTCTGCCCTGGAGATGAGAGTCTTGGTGAAATGGTCATGCAAATTAACCCACCAGAGGTGACAGTTCAGTGTGTGAAATGCTTTGATGGGAAAAGTATCCCATATGTTTGTGTGCACAGCAGAGAGGACAGGTGACCAAGGACTCGGGTGAGCTGGGAACAAAGAAGGGTTCCTTATGGGGCTAGGAACATCAGAGACCAGGAGGACAAGTGAGAGGCCAAATAGGGAAATACTGGTGTCAGAGGAGAGCTGTAAGTGCAAAGGCCCTGAGATAGAGCACAATTGAAAGTTCCTTTTTGGGACTGAAGGCAAATTTTAGACAAGCTGTGGAGAGAGACGAGGCTGTAGGAGAGGAACAAAGTCCAGATGTTCAGGTGGAAGGTCTGAGGGAAGAGAGACAAGATCTTGGATAGAAAGGGGCTCTCACAGAATCATCTCATTTTGGATCTGTGTGATCCAGAAAAAGCCTCCATTCTTGGTCTGGGATGTGTCCTGGGCTTCTGTCCCTGTGTAGGTTTCTATACCATATGAACTGGGTCTCCTAATAGGGAATAATCAAGAGATCAGGGTCATACCCTCTTGAGCTGTGCTCCAGAAGCCAGTGACCAGGGACTGTCCTCTGTGATCTGGGGGAGTTAGAGGCCAGTGTATAATTAGAGCATTGATATGAGTTTATCTAGACTAAAACAAGGAAGACGTAAGGAAGTGTTGGGTATTTAGTAGGCGTGAAATGAGTGAAAAGAGGCAGAAGTGTGGGGATAGTATCTTGGAAACAGGCAACTGAGAGAGAGAGGCAGGGAAGGGGAGAGGGAGAAAGAGAGGGAGATAGAAGGAAGCAACCATGGAGGGAAGGAGTGAGGAAGTAGGGAGGGGAAATATGCTCCTCTGTGTAAGGAATATGGACTCTGAACTGCATCCATCTGGGCCTGCCTCTTTCACACAATAATTTTTTAGAAAAATATCTCCTCTGATATGTCTCCCTTCCTGGAGAACAAATGTTTTGCGCAACAGGATAGGGAAGATATTGTTGCCTGTTTTCTTGTTTCCTTGCTTGCTTTATTCGAGTACTGGAATGCTCCTGGATCACTGGGGAGCTCCTACAAGGTGGATACAGGGTCCCAGATAAAAAAATATATACTAAAACACATGACTGCCATTTACTGAGGGCCTTGTATGTTTCAGACATTCTGTCATGGGAGTTACAAATAAATTGATGGTTATCGTTTCAATTGTCCTGCATGTTGAGTATCAGTCAAATGTTACAGAAGAGCAAACTGAACCAGAGTGTTCAAGTGATTAGCCCAGGGTGACACAGATGATTAGTGACAAAGCTGGAACTAGACCCCAGGTCAGACCAAGATGGGCACACCCTATGCCACTCTGGCCCCTGAAAATTCCTCCCAGCCTGAGTCAGGCCTCTGTCTCCTGCCCTCCAGCCTCCAGAGATTCCTAGTGTCTTCATTATTATTGACTGCTGCACAACAAATTACCCCCCAAAGATGGTGGCTTAAACTGATACACAGTTATTATCTCAGGGGGTTGTGGATCAGGGACCTGGGCATGACTTAACTGGACCCTCTACTTCCCACCTCTCACAAGATTGCCGTTAAGATTGTGGTCTCATGTGAAGGCTCAACTGATAAAAGATCCGTTTCCAAGCTCACTCATGTGGCTATTGGCAGATTCCTGTTCCTCATGGGTCACTAGACTGAGACCCTCAGATCCTCTCTGGCTGTTGGCCAGAGACTGCCGTCAGCTCCTTACCATATGGCTCTCTCCATCAGAGCAAGAATGCAAGAAGAGCGAGTGAGAGAGAGAGAGAGAGAGAGAGAGAGAGAGAGAGAGAGAGAGAGAGAATGAAAGCCAGTAAGATGAAAGTCACAGTCTTGGTATAGCCTAACTTCAGAAATGACTGCCATCACTTTTGCCAAATGCTATCAGTTAGAAGCAAGGCCCACACGCAAAAAGAAGGGATTATACAGGGGCATGACTGCCAGGATGCAGGGATCTTAGAAGCTATTTTGGAAGGCGGTCTACCACACTTGCTCTCTGTGCCCACCTCAGTATAGTGAGCCATTGCGGGTATCAGTTGCCTTGGTGGAGCTAACAGTTAATGGGTCGCCTTGGACAGTGCTGTGTGGTCTGGTGATCCCAGCCAGCTTCCAGTAAACCCATTGGATGGGTCTCACCAAGACTCGGGTCTGCCTGGCCTGCCTTCTTCCCCATCCCCGCCAGCCATACTTGGCCATTGGGCCCATAGGGTGTGACAGCAGCTAGCAAGGGAGCAGCCCCCTGTGTGAATGGAACATTCTTATCACTTGAGCAGGGCTGGGACCCAGGATAGTGTTTCTGGCCTCTCTTGGAAAAACAGATGAAGAGCTCACCTCCAGAGAACAAGTTTATGGAGAGCTGGGTCCTGGGTTATCTGTAAAAGCTGCTGAGGAGTTCTTGCTTTTCCTCCCTGGTTTGGGACTCAGGGTTGTAGAATCCCCCGTGTTCACCAGGAGACATCAGGCGACCATTTCTAAAGTGATGTGGGGTCACCCTTGTAGGAAGGGGAATGGCTCTGAAGCTACACGGAGACCTAGGATTTTTCAGACACCAAGGAGGGGGACCTACTTTAGGGAGGGGGTGAGTGAGTATGGGCTGGGGATGCTTTATATGTCCATGATATTTAATTCAAAAGTCAAGAGAGATCAGAAGCACTTATGGCAAAGTATTATTAAACAGGAGTGGTGGCTGCTGTGTTATTCTCTCTGTTTTCGGGCAGGTTTGAAATATTATACTATCCTAACAGTGGAAACAGAAGAGAAGGAGCAGACTGCTGCGGCCACCGTGGAAAACAGTATGGAGTTTCCTCAAGATATTAAAAATGGAATTGCCTTCTGACCCAGCAATCTCACTTCTGGGATTATATCCTAAGAATCCCCAAACACCAATCAGAAAAGATATATGCACCCTTATGTTCATAGTTGCGTTATTTACAATAGCCAAGATCTGGAAACAGTCCATCAGTAGATGAGTGGATAAAAAAGCTGTGGCACATTTACACAATGGAATACTATGCAGCTATAAAAAAGATGGAACTTTTACCCTTTGCAGCAGCATGGATGGACCTGGAGATTATTATGCTAAGTGAAATAAGCCAGTCAGAGAAAGGCAAATACCATATGATCTCACTTATATGTGGAATCTAATGAACAAAATAAACTTATGAACAAAATGGAAACAGAGGCATGGATACATGGAACAAACTGACAGCTGTTAGAAGGGAGGGAGTGGTTGGGGGGTTGGATGAAAGAAGGTGAAAGGATTAAGCAAATGCACACACACACTCTCACACACACATATATATAACACATAGACACAGACAACAGTGTGGTGATAGCCAGAGGGAAAGGGGGGGGGGCTAGGTGGAAGTGGACAGAGAGGGGATAAATGGGGAGGGAAAGAGACTTTGCTTGGGGTGATGCGCACATGATGCAGTGTGCAGATGATGTTTTGTTGAGTTGTACACTTGAAACCTCTCTGATTTTGTGAGCCAATGTCACCCCAATAAATTCAATTAAAAAATAAAAACAAAAGGAGGGACTCTCATAGGCCCTGCACCCCACGTTTCCTTGGTGTGGCTCAGAGGCAAGTTCAGGGGCCTGGTGGGTTGGGGAGTTTCTGAGGAACCAAACGGTCTCATTAAGTCATGAAGGCACAGACTGCAGGGGGCTGGACTTCCCTGGCATAATCTTAGCCAGGATCAGAACAGTCCCAGAAAAGCCCAGGCTTTCCCTCAGTTCTGGGAAGCACTCACCAGACTCAGCTCTCCCCCTGCTGCTATTGCAATGCAATACATAGCAAGGGCAGCTTACTAAAGGACATGGTGTCAAAATGTGAGAGAAGTCTGGCCGGGCGTGGCTCAGCGGTTGAGCGTCGACCTAGGATCCAGGTGATCAGGGTTCGATTCCCAGTCAGGGCACATGTCCCTGTTGTGGGCTCGATTAATGACTCTCTCATCATTGATGTTTCTGTCTCTTTCTCTCCCTCTCCTTTCCTGTCTCTGAAATCAATAAAGATATATTAAAAAAAAAAAAAAAGTGAGATAAACAACCTGAGGTGATAGATGAGGCCGGGTGCTGGAGAGACTCTTTCCAAAGGTGGGGTGAGGGTCGTTGTAGTCAGCTTATAACTTAGTGGCTCTAAAGCTTCTAAAAGCCTCAGGTTCTGCAACATCTCTCCCTCTGACCCAATCTCTCCGTGCTTCTACTCACCAATTGGTACCCTCATACCCTGTCCCAAGGGCTGTCACTCAGTCAGTGCCTAACAGCCACATTTTTGAAATGTTTAAAACCAATAGAGCGATCAGTCTCCATCAAACATAGTCTTATTCTGGGAAGAGAAACAAAATGGCAGCGTAGGTAACAGCTATACGCGCTGCCTCCCACAACCACATCAAAATTATAACTAAAATACAGAACAACCATCACTCAGAACCTCCTGAAATCTGGCTGAAGATAAGCCCTACAAGGAGGGAACTGAAGGAGCAAAAAGACCGGTAGGAGGGGCAGAGATGCGGGCAGATCGGGGCTGAATCTCAGAGACGTGGGTGCTGGCCCACACCCAGTGCCTCGGTTTACACCTCGGAGGAATATCTCAGTGGTGGAGGTTTCCCGGAGGAGTGAGGGTTCTCAGCCCCACATCGGGCCCCCAGGCCAGGGCTCCAAGGCTGGGAAGAGAAGTCCCCACAACTTCAGGCTGTGAAAACCAGCTGGACTGTCGAGGAGGGGGTGGGGGGGTGGGGGGAAGTGGTGTCCCAGGCAGCTCCTCTTAAAGGACTGGAGCACAGACTCACTCAGACACGCTCCCTCTGATCCTCAGCACCAGGCAGCAGCTTGAAAGGAATCTGGGACACTTGGGGAGGAACTAACCTGCCTGAAATCGGGGCGAGAGGTGGAGGGGCGGCTTCCTCCCAGGCAGAAGGGGTGGCAGAGGCCATGGCTCCTTTGGCGAGCCCTCCCAGCACACAGCTGGCAGGCAGGCGCCAAATTTGAATCTCCAGCACCTGACTCACACCTTTCACCTTGCCCAGGTGACTCCTGGAGACCCCACCCCTCCCTACCTGCAAACTCATCCAAGCCATTTCCAGTGGCTTTTCTATGCAAGTGGCCTCTCGAGCCTCACGCTTAGGACTTTACTAAAATCTCTCAAACAAGCAGCAGCGGGCCCCATACAGTTTGATAAGTGGCCCCAGGCCTGGCACTAGTGGCAGCCTGCATTGGCTCATAGCTTGGCCTCTTCTGGACAACGCTAAGCACAGCACAAGTAGCAGCCAACTCTGGTTTGCTGTGTAGCTCATGCTGGCTGGCCCTGGGCAAGGCACTGGCAGGGGCTGACTTTGCACCTCCTCCGAGGCCCCAGAGACAGTGCACCTGGTGGTGAGACTCGACCACTCTGGATTACAACCCTACCACATCCACGAGTGACACACTCAAGGGGCACACTTGGTGAACACCAAAGCTCCACTGAAGTAAATCCTGCTCCATAGAGGTGTCTCCAGCACAGCAGCTCTTTGGCTGTAGTTGCAGCTGGTCCTCACAACCCATTGGCCTAGGGATCAATTCTTCCCAGTGACTCCAACAGCAACCAAGGCTCAACTACAACAGGTCAGACCACATGGCCCACACAGGGGAGCACCTAGAAGGCCCAGCTCAGGTGACTGGGGAGGCTGAGCCACTGGACCCTACAAGACACCTACTGTACAAAGCCACTCTACAAATTCCAGGAGACATAACAGCTCTACCTAATACATAGAAAGAAACACCTGGGAGCAGACAAAATGTGGAGGCAAACAAACATGTCACAAAGGAAAGAACAGAAGAAATCTCTAGAAAAGGAACTAAATGAAATAGACCAAGCAAGCTACTAGATACAGAGTTCAGAATTTTGGTTATAAGGATGCTCAAGCATGTTAGTAAGAGTATTACTAAAACAAGTGAGACCATCGATGACATAATAAAGTACCAATTTAAAATGAAGGCTACATGAACTGAAATGAAGAATAATGTACAAGGAATCAACAGTAGAGCAGAGGACGCTGAGAATTAAATCAGCAATTTGGAACAACACCCAACAAGAAGAGCAAAAAGAAAAAAGAATCCAGAAATATGAAGATAGTATAAGGAGCCTCTGGGGCAGCTTCAAGCGGCCCAACATTCGTATTATTGGGGTTAAAGAAGGAGAAGAAAGAGAGTGAGAAATTAAAAACTGCCCTGCCGGGCTTGGCTCAGCAGTTGAGTGTCGACCTAGGATCCAGGCGATCGGGGTTCGATTCCTGGTCAGGGCACATGCTGGGCTTGAGGGCTCAATCCCTGGTTGGGGGCATGCAGGAGGCAGCCGATCAGTGACTCCCTCATCTTTGATGTTTCTCTCTCTCTCTCTGCCTCTCCCTTACTCTCTCTGAAATCAATAAAGATATGTTTTAAAAGAAGAAATAAAAAACCTATTTGAAAAAATAATTACAGAAAACTTCCCCTACCTGGGGAAAGAAATAGACTTACAAGTCCAGGAAGCACAGAGAGTCCCAAACAAGAGGAACCCAAAGAGGCCCACAACAAGACACATCATAATTAAAAGACAAAGAGAGAATCTTAAAAGCAGCAAGAGAAAAGCAGTTAGTTACCTACAAGGGAGCACCCATACGAGTGTCAGCTGATTTCTCAACAGAAACTTTGCAGGCCAGAAGGGAGAGGCAAGAAATATTCAAAGTGACGGACCTACAGCCAAGATCGCTCTACCCAGCAAAGCTATCATTAAGAAATGAAGGTCAGATAAAGAGCTTCACAGATAAGGTAAAGCTAAAGGAGTTCGTCACCACCAGACCAGTACTACGAGAAATGTTGAAGGGTCTTCTTTAAGAAGAAGCTAATGAACGACAGAATCTTATGAAGTCAATAGATCCAGGGACATTGACGCATGCAACAGACAATCATATTTCAGAGGAAAGAGGGAAGAGAGGTGGAGGGTGGGAAGAGATTAAACAAAGAAGTTATATGGATATATTCATAACCCATGGACACAGTCAATAACGGGGTGAAGGCCTGGGGCAGGGGTGGGAAGGAGGTGGAGGGGGTCATCTGTGGCACTGTCATCTCAGCTACCAAGTGTCTGGCATCTTCTCCTACAAAGGCAAAACAGAATGACAACCAGGCCCTTGGGAACCCTGGGGATGTCAGGCCTGGCTTAGAGGCTCTCTGGGCAGAAATGGAAGGTGAGGCTTGTTGGCTTGGCTGTGAGCAGTGAGAGAAGCAGAGTCTGACTCCAAGCTGTCATCTAAAGGACTTGGTGAGAAATGCCAGGGCTCTCAGGAATGGGCTCCTTCAAGACTCTTGGGCACCAGCAGACTCCCTGGGTAAGCCTGTGCCTTTGGATGAGTTCTCCGTGGTGCTGACAAAATACATGAAGGGTACAGTGTCTTCAGCTGAGCCTCTGTTGTCCTGGAAAATAGAGAAAAATCATCCTGGCCAACACTGACATTCATTCCTTCTTTCATCAAGTGTTTAGTGTACATGCGTTTGTACACCAGGCTCAGTTCTAGGCACTGGGGATACAACAGTGAACTCTAGAGGCCTAGATCCCAGCCCTCCTGTAGCTAAAGACCTGTGACTCTGGAGGGAAATCGGATTCACCGGGTTGGGACTCAGCAGCAGCAAGATGCCAGTGAAGTTCATGTATTCTGTTCAAGCCATTATTCCTGTGAGTCCCTGGACTCATCCCCCCAAAAGGGTAACAACATCAGTGCTTCTCAATCCCTCAGGTATGCTGTGGAGCTGAGTGAGGTAAATCCATTAGCACCTGTGAGGTGCGATGTGACTGTCCTGTCTGAAAGGACTTATTGTTAGAGGCCAGCAGAGCTCTTCATTCTGTTGGGTGTAAAGAGACTAAGGGCATGTCCCCTCCTTGAAACTCATCCTTGCCTCCCTGGCCCAGATTTCCACCACCCCATCCTGTAGATGGCGACACTGTTCAAGCAGTTGATACATTTTCCGACCCTCCTTCAAGTACTGAGATGCCTCATTGACTAATACCATTGCTTTCTTTTCCTCTCCCCTACTCTGCCTTAAACCCACTCTAATCAGGCTTCCAACCCAGCAACTCCACTTTAACACAGATGCTTAAATGACTAACTGAAAGTGATGGCTCCCGATTTCACTCTATTTATAAATCTATAAGCCTAAAGGCTTAAGGAAAGACTGATTTGTGCATTGTTTACTTCAAGCTCTAATGAAATTCAAACCCAGGTAATCATCCATTGTACTTTCTCCTCACGAGCCCCATCCTCAAATCCAGAAACTCAGTTTGTAGACAGGAAGGCTCTGCCAAATCCCTGAATCTGTCCCTGAATTTGCAGTGAGCAGAGCCCCAGCTTTGCCGGGGATGCATAATCAAACTCCAGGTTTCTATTCCATGTGTTAGTGAAAGCCAAGGCAGGCCAGTCGACAGAAGCACAGATCTAGAAACCTGTGTCTCACAGAGACCCTGAGACCTTTGGCTGTAATTCTTCAGTGCCCAGTCAGGCAAGGCTCAGGCTCAGCCCTGAGCATCGGGGACCCCTTCCAAAGACCTTGAGGATGCCCAAGGGTGTGTCGAGGGCTCAAACTAGGTTTTCTAGAGCAGTGCCATGGATCTTAAGGTCATGATATCTGAACACCATGAGCCCCAGGGACCTGGACTAGGCGGCATCAGTTGTCCCAACGTGCTTCTAGCTCTGGTCTGTGGCAGGAGGACGAAGGAGAATTTGGAGATGCACAGTAGGGTAAATATATCAAAGTTGATTAATCCCTGCTAAATGGCTCTCTGAAGAATCTACACCAATTTGCCCTGACAACAACAGTGTATGATACCCATTTGGTATCATTAATTATGAAAATGTTTGTCAATCTGCAGTTTGAAAAATGTAGCATCATTGTTATTTTATTTCCTTTATGGCTTGTGGTGTTGAGCTCCTATTGTTTTTGTATTGGCCATTTGCATTCCTGTAAACAGCTTGTTCAAATTTTTTTGCTAACTTTTCTATTTTTGTTTGTTTGGTGTGTGTCTTTTTGGTCGGTTCATCAAAGTTCTCTGTATATTGTAAATATGATCCTCTGGTCTCTTATAATTGAAGAGCATGTTTGCTCCCAGCCTCTCACTTGCCTTTTCATTTTATTTCTTGTGTCTTCACATAGGGCCGCTTTTCATTTGGGGTGTACATACTGGCTGCTTAATTTAGCCTTCACCACAACCATGCGAGTTTGGGAATACTTACCTCAATTTTCAAATGTGGAAAACAAGACTTTGAGATGATGCAGTGATTTGCTCCCAGATGCTAACCTGAGATCTTGACCAATGTGTCGGCTCTGGGCCTGGTTCAACACCTGCTGCTCCATGGAAGCAGCACTCCATTTAATCCTCACAGTCCTTCTGTGAGATAGAAGCTATTGTTCCTGTAAGTCCTTGGACTCATCCCCCGCCCCCACAAAGGGTAACAACATCAATCCCTCAGGTATGTTGTGGAGATGAATGAGGTAAGTTCTACATCACTGGGAGATATTAGAAAGCATAAGTCCCATCTATGCTTCCATAGATGAGACTGACGAATGTCAGAGGGATGGAGGAGGGCGGGTGGGTGGAGGGGGAGAGAGTAACTAAAGAATTTATATGCATATATGCACAACCCAAGGACACGGACAATGGTGGGGAGAGGGACTGGGGAGAGGGATGGGATGGGGTGGAACGGGTCATTGGGGAGAAAAAGGGACATCTGTAATATTTTAAACAAAAATAAAATTTAAAAAAAGAAAGTGTAAGTCCAACCGATTACTCATTCAGTCAGCTGCAGGAAAACCAGAGCTGCTTGTAGTCCACATGAAATAAATGCCAACTGTTATTACTATGCGTTATCAATTGCTCACTGGTGATAATATACCTGGTAGAGTTACAAATGCCACCCAAAATTTCATGGTTCCTGCCCTCTAAAGAAATATGAAGTCACCATTACTGGGGGCCAGGTTTTGCCTGACACTCCTCTACATGCTTTGTACCATTTAGTTCTCATGGCAAGTAGAGAACATAGGATTATGATTTCCAAGTCTAGCTACTGCCTCTGGGAGGAGATCGTTTACATTCTCCTCATCACCTCCAGAGAACATTGATGAGTAAGTAACCCAAGGCCAAAGCTTCCCAAACCATGCTCCATGGCGTGTGCCACGAATGGTTTATGCATGTCCCTGAAAGACAGGTCTTGTTGGCTCTCCAGTGGCCAATCAGGGCCTGAGGCAATCGCCTTTGTTCACATCAATGTCTCATACCCAAAGTGATTAAGAACCACCAGTTTCGAACCCCAACTTCACACTGTACCTCCAGAACATAACACACTTATTATGTGTGTTATCATGCATGTAAAAAAGAAAGAAAAAGAAAGAAAGAAAGAAAGAAAGAAAGAAAGAAAGAGAGAGAGAGAGAAAGAAAGAGAAAGAAAGAAAGAAAGAAAGAAAGAAAGAAAGAAAGAAAGAAAGAAAGAAAGAAAGAAAGAAAGAAAGAAAGAAAGAAAGAAAGAAAACAACATGTATCCATTCTCCCAGTGGGGTAGAATTATGTTGATTTCCTTTGGCATTGTGAGCATATTTAGGTAGTTTCTCACCAACCCACCAGCTCTATGAATTTTAGCAGAGTCCAAGTCCAGACCTCACATCTTCAGCATCCCACTGAATCTTGCTTCTCCACCTGCGATCCATATCTTGGTGCATGGTAACCACAGGCCACAGGTCACTCAAGCGGAAATCTGGGTGTCATCTTGGGCCCCCCTTTGTCCCTCCTCCCCAGGCCCACCTCCAACCTAATCCAGTGCCATCCTATCTACCCTATGGAAAACATCTCTCAAATCAAGCCACTTCCCTCCAACCCCTCTTCCACTGTGTTTTAGCACACATTTTAAAACCCACAAGTGAGTAGGTGTTCTGTGGGTGGAGTTCCTCTGCCTAACTGTCTTTTGTCTGTGATTGAGATCAAGAGTGTCTGAAGATGGGCAGTGATGAACAAAATTGACTGGCGGGGTCATGGATACAAACAGAGCCCACACTGTCCTCTTCTGGCGAGATCTCAGTCCATTTCCTCACACTGCAGTCACAGAAAAACCAAGTCCCTCTTCATAATCAGTGCAGGGAGGATGGGTCAGCTTTTTGTGGGAGTGGTCCTCAAGAGCATGCTCTCCTTTGGGAAGGCTGAAAGATTGACCTGCCCGCCCTGAGGAGCTGAGGGCCCCACACTGAGGGTCCCAGTGAGATGCAACTTTCCCCATACAGTAAGAAAACAGAAGATTAATGTGATTTGACGGGAACCCCTAGGACGTCCACTCACTCATTGTTCTGTGCCTAAAAGGTCCACCATTAGACTCCATCTTTTGCATGAGACCAGCGGTTTTCAGACCGTGCTCAGGAGCACCCCGGAGGTCTGTAGAATTGCCTCAGGGGACCACATGGAGCAACGGGTGAAGGGTACAGCTGATATCGTTATTTTTCTCCGCATTGGGTTACCACCATTAATTTATTAGTAGAAATAATTCCCCAGTGGTGCGTGGTGTGGGATGAGATTGGACAGTGAGTGGTCACAACTGTCTCCAGGCAATCATGTCACCTAGGAACTCTGACCCCCTTAATGTTTTAGCTTTGTTGGGTGTGAGACTGCACAGGATGAGCTGTGATCAGGACTTCATGGCTCTTCGTTGGGGACAGTGGCACTTAGGCTGAACTGGTGTAATAGAAGGACCCTTGCCTTGAATCGACCAGGGACCAGATCCTGGCTCTGTCCCTTGCTGGTGATGTAACCTCAGAATAGAACTCACACCACTCACTTTGTTTTGGACTACTGGGGACTGAAACAAGTGTAAAGCCCCTGTATAACACTGAAGGCTGTGCAATGTTTGGCAGAGCTGAGGACAAAAGTTGCCATCTTCCTAAGGTTGCCCAGGATTTACTGGGATATAGCACCAGAGAGAATGAGTGTAGATGGGGCAAAATCAAACAAACAAACAAACAAACAAACATGCTTGATCTCTTGCTCACGCACACACTCCAATGGTCATCTGTTCACCATAAGAGCAGGGAGATTTGTCTGACCCCATACCCTCTCCCAAGAAACAGTCCACTATCCTAACCTACCTGGGCCATTCCCTTGGGTGCAAGCATTGTGACATGATGTAGTTAAGGGTGCGGGTGAGGGTGGAGGCAAAGGAGGAGAGCTCAGAACTTGGGCTCAGTCATATTTCAGAAACAAAGATGGAAAGCTGATGACCCACTTCTTTCCCTACTGCTGACCTATCTGACCCCTTGGTCGACATAACTGCCCCCTGTGCTCTAACTGTTCACCTGCTTGTTCAAGAGGGTGATGGGGCCCCTCTTGAGATGCACAAGTTTACTCATTCCCAGTCATGGCTGACAGTAAGGGGAGGCATATTGAACACTTTTCAACAGATTCTGAGCCCTCCTTACTGAAAACCCAGGCAATCACTTCCGGAAGTGCCCAACCCAAAGAGGAGGAAGGACTTGCCCAAGGTCAGCCGGAGAAAACGAGGTTCCCCCAAGCAGCAGGAACAGGGATGTAAATGGGGAGGCATATGAGACTACCCTATGATTCCGGGGATGGCAGAGGAAAGTATCTTCTGCTGCCAGGCCACAGAATCCAAAGGCTTGTACAAAGTGGGAGGCAAGTAAGGCCACATGGTGCATCAAAGCCAAGAGGGGTTTAGGTGGGTGACGGAAGCCCGAAGTCAAATCAACAGCAGAGGTGTTCCTTTCAGGAGATGAAGTGTAGTGTTGGGTCTGGGTGTCAGTCTGCATCTGACAGGTAGTGAGCAGACGGCTCTGGGCCCAGAGGGCTTGGGAAATGTTAGGGTCAGATTTGAGAACCCTGGACAGGGTTGGGTTGTACCAAAAGTGAGGAACAGAGTGGAGGGCTCTTTGTCGCCTAGTCCTGCTACATTAAATCGCATCTCTGCCGCTTGGGTTTCAAGTGCGGCTGCTGAGTTGTGCCCCATATTTAACCATATCATTTATTTTTTTTAAAAATTTATCTTCATTGTTGAAAGTTTTACCGATGTCCCGTCCCCTCCCCATTGACCTCCTCCCCCCCCTTCTCCCACCCCACCCCAGGCTTTCACCATACTATTGTCTGTGTCCATGGGTAATGCATATATCATTTCTTGTAGAAGGAGAGAAATAATAAAGGTCAGAGCAGAAATTAATGACGTAGAGACTAAAAACAATACAAAAGCTCAATGAAACCAAGAGCTGGTTCTTTGAAAAGATAAACAAGATTGATGAACCTTTAGCCAGATTCATCAAGAAACAAAGAGAGAGGACCCAAATAAACAAAATCAGAAACAAAAGAGGTGAAATGACAACTGACCCAACAGAAATACAAAGGATTGTAAGAAAATACTATGAACAACTATATGCCACCAAGCTGGACAACCTGGATGAAATGGATAAATTCCTAGAAAAATACAACCTTCCAAAACTCAATCAGGAAGAGTCAGAAAAGTCTAAATAGGCTGATAGCTGCTGATGAAGTTGAAACAGTAATCAAAGGGCTCCCAGCACACAAAAGCCCTGGACCAGATGGATTTACAGGTGAGTTCTGCCAAACATCCAAAGAAGAACTAACACCTATCCTCCTCAAAATATTTCAAAAAATCCAAGAGGCAGGAACACTTCCAAACTCTTTTTACAGGGCCAACATTAGCCTGATTCCAAAACCAGATAAAGACACTACAAAGAAAGAGAGTTACAGGCCAATATCCCTGATGAACATAGATGCTAAAATCCTCAACAAAATATTAGCAAATTGGATCCAGCAATATATTAAAAAGATCATACACCATGGCCACATGGGATTTATTCCAAGGATGCGAGGCTGGTACAATATTCGCAGATCAATAAACGTGATACATCACACAAAGAAACTGAAAGACAAAAATCACACGATCATAGCAATAGATGCAGAAAAAACATTCGATAAAACCCAACACCCATTTTTGATAAAAACTCTCAGGAAAGTGGGAATAGAGGGATCATACCTCAACATAATGAAGGCCATATATGACAAAGCTACAGCCAACACCATACTCAATGGGCAAAAAATAAAACCATTTCCCCTAAGAACAGGACCAAGAGAGGAGTGTCCACTTTCACCACTCTTATTCAACATAGTACTGGAAGTCTTAGCCACAGAGATCAGACAAGAAGAAAACATAAAAGGCATCCAAATGGGAAAGGAGGAAGTAAAACTGTCATTATTTGCAGGTGACATGATATTGTACGTAGAGAATCCTAAAGACTCCACCAAAAAACTACTAGATTTAATAAGTGAATTCAGCAAGGTAGCAGGATACAAAATTAACACCCAGAAATCGATAGCATTTTTATACACCAATAATGAACTCTCAGAAACAGAAACTAAAAAAATAATCCCATTTACCATTGCAACTAAAAAAATAAGATACCTAGGAATAAACTTAACCAAAGATGTAAATGACCTGTGCTCAGAAAACTACAGGACACTGAAAAACAAATAGAGGAAGATATAAACAAATGGAAAAGTTTACCATGTTCATGGATGGGAAGAATTAGCATCATTAAAATGTCCATACTACCCATAGCAATCTATAAATTCAATGCAATCCCAATTAAAATACCAACAGCATATTTCACAGATCTAGAACAAACGCTTCAAAAATTTATATGGAACCAAAAAAGACACCGAATAGGCATGGCGATCTTGAGAAAGAAGAACAAAGTTGGAGGGATCCCAATACCAGATATCAACTTATACTACAAAGCCACTGTAATCAAAACAGCCTGGTACTGGCACAAGAACAGACATATAGATCAGTGGAACAGAACAGAGAACCCAGAAATTGACCCATGCCATTATGATCAATTAATATTTGACAAAGGAGGCAAGAACATACAATGGAGTAAAGACGGTCTCTTCAATAGATTGTGCTGGGAAAATTGGATAGGTACATGCAAAAAAAAATGAAACTAGACCACCAACTTACACCATACACAAAAGTAAATTCAAAATGGATAAAAGACATGAAACCATAAAAACCCTAGAGGAAAACATAGGCAGCAAAATCTCAGACATATCTCATAGCAATATGTTTGCTGATACATCTCCTAGGGCAAGAGAAACTATGGAAAAAATAAACAAATGGGACTGCATCAAAAGCTTCTGCACAGCAAAAGAAACCATCAACAAAATGAAAAGGGAGTCCACTGTATGGGAGAACATATTTGGCAATGACACATCTGATAAAGGGTTAATATCCAAAGTATATAAGGAACTCATACAACTTAACAAAAGGAAGAAAAACAGTCCAATTAAAAAATGGACAAAGGACCTAAGTAGACACTTCTCCAAAGAGGACATACAAATGGCTAAGAGACATGAAAAAATGCTAAACGTCATTAATCATCAGAGAGATGCAAATTAAAACCACAATGAGGTATCACTTCACACCTGTCAGAATGGCTAACATCAACAAATCAACGAACTACAAGTGCTGGCGAGGGTGTGGAGAAAAGGGCACCCTAGTACACTGCTGGTGGGAATGCAGACTGGTGCAGCCACTACGGAAAGCAGTATGGTGTTTTCTTAAAATATTAAAAATTGACCTGCCATTTGACCCAGTGATCCATCCCGCTTCTAGGAATACATCCTAAGGAACTTGAAACACCAACCACAAAGAACTTATGAACCCCTATGTTCATAGCAGCGCAATTTACAATAGCTAAGATCTGGAAACAGCCCAAGTGCCCATCAGTAGATGAGTGGATAAAAAAGCTGTGGCACATTTACACCATGGAATATTATGCAGCTGTAAAGAAGAAGGATCTTTATCCTTTGCCACAGCATGGCAGGAACCAGAAAGTATTATGCTAAGTGAAATAAACCAGTCAGAGAAAGACAAGTACCACATGACCACACTTATATGTGGAATATAATAAACAAAATAAAGTGATGGACAAAGTGAATCCAGAGACATAGAAGCATGGCACAGACTGAGGGATCTCAGAGGGAAGGTGGGGAGGGGGGAGTGGGTGGGGAGAGATTAATCAAAGAACTTGTATGTTTATAAGCATAACCCATGGACACAGACATTGGTATGGGGAAAGCCTGGGGGTGGGATGGATGTGGGGTGGAGGGGATCAATGGGAGTAAAAAGGGTACACCTGTAATATTCTCAACCATAAAGATAAAGAAACTTAAATAAATAAATAAATAAATAAATAAATAAATAAATAAATAAATAAATAAAATATTAAAAACTTTAAAAAATCTTAACTATATCAGAGTGAAACTACAGAAAAAAATTAAATAAATAAAGCAAACAAGTCACACTAAGATTAACAGTTTCATCTGTTCTGTACCTATGGGTCCCATCTTGGCTGCCCTCTAGAAATGTAGGAAAAGGGCTGTGAAAGGGCTATGGGACTCCCAAGTGTTGTTTCCTCCCTGAACCCTACCTCCTCTGAGGTTCATTAGTGCTTAAAGATGCTGGACCTCTGAACAACTAAAGGGCAATTGATTCACACAGCAGGTCCTGTCCAAGTACTTTTTCCTCTCCTGGCCTTGCATAGAGGATTAGGTGCATTAGGGGAAAAGAATATTTTGGTGTTCCTGTGTGCTAATTAGGATCTTTGATCTGAAAGAGAACATCCTATACCTTTGTCCATTGGCTTAGTGATTCTTGGTGTTGCAATACATAACAGAGCCACCATGGGTTGTGAGGTTAAAGGGACAAATTATGCTCCAGCTCCCTTGGATAGACTTCCCCAGCTGATATTATGTCGGAGTACATACCAAAGTCACCTTAGGAAGGGGGAATAAAACCCTCATCATGTGAAAATGAACAATGTGTAGTTAGAGACGCGGTTCCCCGTTGGCGGGGGGGGGGGGGGGGGGGGGAGGAGTTCCTGTCTTATGGTGGAGCAGGGGTCTGCAAACTGAATAGGTGTATATGGGCCTAAGAGATTTTCTTAGGATCCAGAGATTCTTTTTCCACATCTTCTCCCCTCCATATAAACACTGCCTGGTTGTTCTCAGATAAGAAGACTATGTGGCATTGGGGTGAGAGAGTTGTTATTCCTCCCTTATTCTTGTAGTCATTACCCCCATCGGAGTCAGAGCTGTAGGCTGTGGAAAATTCACTCTTCATTAGCTGCAGTCTATTGCAACTGTGACTAAGGAACCAGTGACACTGCTCCACAAAGGAGGGTGTACAGCCTTGTAGGATTAAGTAAGAAGATAGCTCCCTCCTTCGGCCACCCTCCCCACCACCACCACCACAACTGACAAGCCCCAGTTCACCTGAGGCTGGTGTCAGTGTTGAAAGTTACATTGTTAAAAAGTTGAAGCAAAACCAATCAGACGTGCCACATTTATTTCAGGCCCAGTGATCAAGCAGGGGCATGTGGCAGCAGAGGGGGCCTGACCACCATTCATGGTCTGCCTGTGGCACCCTGGTCTCAGTTTCCAAGTGTCTGGTATCCTCCCCTATAAAGGCAAAGCAGAATGACAGCTAGACCCTTGGGAACCTTGGGGTAGTCAGGCCTGGCCCGGAGGCTCTGGGAAGAAAGGGAAGGGGAGGCAGAGGCTGGCTCCAAGCTCTCACCTGAACGACTTGGTGAGAAATGCCAGGGCTCTCTGGAACCCATTCCTCCAAGATCCCTGGGGACCAGCAGACTCCCTGGGTAAGCACGTGCCATTGGGTAAGTTCTCCATAGTGTCCAACAAAACAACAAATTCCTTAGTGACTTTAAGCTGGCCTTTCATGTTCCGAAAAAAACAAAACAAAAACCACTAAGTAGCCTTATCCTATTGCCTCCTGTCTTCCCTGACATTCGTTACCTCATTCAACAAGTGTTATGTGCATCCTCAGCCCTGTTTTAGGTGCTGGGGATACAGCAGGGACCACTACAGACCCCTGGGTCTGACATCTCAGGACAACAGAGGGAAATCAATCTCATCAGGGCAGGAGGTGGAAAGAAAGGAGTGAAGATCATGGTTCCAAGAGAGTGCAACGTGCCAGTAGTGACCAACAGAACTTCCTTGAAGAGACCAGCTAAACTTTTCACTCTGCTGGGTGCAAATAGGCAGAGGGCCTGTCTCCTCCACGCCCCTTCAGTCCCTCTGGCCCCGCCCTGTCTTTCCTCCCTCCTACAGCCCAGTGCACTATGCTCAAGCAGTGGATACATTTCTGGTACGGGACATCAACTCTGTTCCTGTGCCTCTTACTCCCACCCTTCCAGTGCCCCTTTCCTTCTTGCCTCCCTGCCTCCCTGCCTCCCTGCCTCCCTGCCTCCCTGCCTCCCTGCCTCCCTGCCTCCCTGCCTCCCTGCCTCCCTGCCTCCCTGCCTCCCTGCCTCCCTGCCTCCCTGCCTCCCTCCCTCCCTTCCTCCCTTCCTTCCTTCCTTCCTTCCTTCCTTCCTTCCTTCCTTCCTTCCTTCCTTCCTTCCTTCCTTCCTTCCTTCCTTCCTTCCCTCCCCCCTCCTCCTTCTTCTTCCACCTCCCCCTCCCCTCCCTCCCCCTCCCCTTTCCCCTCCCCCCTCCCCTCTCCCCTGCCCCCTCCCCTCCCTACCTCTCCTCCCCCCCCCCCTTCCCCTCTTCTCCTCCCCTCTCCTCCCAGCAGGCTCAAACCAGGTATCTACTTGTGAAACAACAAAAAAACAAGGGTATTCAGGCAGATAGTGAGTTGTCATTTGGTGGGGATGTCATAGATGGGAATGGGTCCAAATGGGTTATCAAAGCAAGGAGGGTGCGTTGGGTGATGGCATCCACAGTCCAAATCAACACCTCTCAGAGGTCTTCCTCTCAGAGGGTTATGTGAAATGCCACATCTGTGAGACAGTCCACATCTGGTAGATAGTAGACAGGTGGTTTGGGGCCTGGAGGGCTCGGAAAATGTGAGGGACAGAGGGGACAGGCCTGTGCTAGACTAAGTTGAAAGCAGAACAACTGAGGCGAGAACTCATTGTTGCCTAGTCCCGCTATATGTAATTCCATCTCTGACACTTGGGTTTCAAACAAAGCTGCCTAGTTTTGCCCCCTGTTTACCACCCAGATCTAGGAGGGTCAGCACCACTGACTTCAAAGGGCAAACAATACCCAGAAGGGAAAGAGGAAATAGGTGGCCTCAGAGTCTTTTATTTGGTTTTTGAAATAATAGTGTTGTTTAGGAAAGCATCTTTTATATAACTGTGAAAATACAGGGCTCATCTTCTCTGGAGCCTATCTTGGGCCTTGGCCTGCGGTTATAGAAATGAATGAGTCTCTGTGGGAGAGAAGCCAAAAAAGAAGGATGGTTACAATAGAGAGAGATGGAAGGAAGTTTTACGTGGCAAGGGAAGACCAAGGAGGTGCAGCCACCCAGCCTTGGGGGTTGGAATAAAAGTCTTGGAGATTTCCCAAAGGAGGCATGCCTGGAATGAGTGAAGGAAGAAGTTGGCCAGGAAATAAAGGGGAGAGTTTTGCAAGCAGAAGCCTAATAAAATAAAGTGAGTTTTTGCAATTGAAAATAAGTAGACCCAGGTTTCTGTTCTAAGGGTTAAGGTCAGTCATGAGGTTCCAGTACAGGAGTAGAAAATGGTGCCTCACAGAGATACTGAACCCTGGTTTTTGAGAAACAAAAGTTTTTTTTGTTTTTTTTTTTTTTAATTTTAATAATGACCCATCAACTATTTTCCTTTTATACTTTATACATTTTTTGTATTAAACTTATTGGTGTGACATTGGTTAATAAGCTTATATAGGTTTCAAGTGTACATTTCTGATACATGATCTGTATATTGCATTGTGTGCCCACCACCCAGAGTCAAATCATAAACTTTTTGAGTGAATTTCCTACCCAAGACAACTTTGCCTAACTTCATGACGCAGAACTTTTCAAATCCTGTTTCCTTGTCTATTTTCAATGCTATGATTTACACTTACATCTATGATTTATTTTTAGTTGTTTTTATACATATAGTGTGAGGTACTGAAGTTTGTTTGTGGTTTGTTTTTCCCTATGGAGATGCATTTTTCCAGCCCATTCGTTAATTATTGGTCAATTTAATTATTTTAGCACCTTTGTCACAAATCAACTTACCATATATGCGTAGATCGACTTCTGGGCTTCCTATTTTATCCATTGATCCATATGTCTATCATTATGGTAATACCACACTGTCATGATTTTCATACCTTTGTTTTAAGTCAGGGAATTTGGTAGTGTAAGTCATCCATCTGCATTCTTTTCCAAATGGCTTTGCTATTCTGCGTCATCTGCATTTCCATACGTTTTAGTAGTAGCTTTTCATTTTAATTATGAATATGGTAAATCTATAGATGAATTACTAGAGAATTGACATCTTAAACATTTTTGAGTCTTCTGATCCATGAACGTAATATGTATACCTCCATGTATATTGGCCTTCTTTAATTTCTCTAGGCAATATTTTATAGTTATCTGCGTACAAGTCTTGCAAACATAATGTTAAATTATCCATAGGTATTTCATTTATTTTACTGCTAGTGTATGTGATATTTAAAAAAAAATCCACCTTCAATTATTTGTTCCTAGTATATTGAAATTTAAAAAAAACTTTCTACATTGACCTTCTCTCCTGTGACCTTGTTAAGTTGCTTATTAGATCTGGGAGTTTTTTTTTGGTTTTTTTTGGTATTTTCTGTGCAAACTATCATGTCCTTTGAAAATACAGTTTCTTTTTCTTGCCTTATCAGATAATACCCCAAGTATAATGTTGACCAGACATGGTAAGAGTGGAGATACTGCCATATTCCTAATCTTATGGTAGAAACATTCAGTCTTTCACCATTAACTATAATGCCAGCAGCAGGTTTTGGGTAGAAGCACTTTATCAGGTTGAAGATGTTCCCTTATGTTCTTAAGTTAGCAGATGCTTATCATGAATAAATGTTTTATATTATCAAACAACTTTTCTGTCATATATTGTGATAATCATTGTTTTTCTTTCATTCTCTTAATACGGCAAAATAAACTGATGCATTTTTTTTAAATGTTAAAATGACCTTGCATTCTTAGGATAAACTCTGCATGGTCACAGATTATACTTATCATATATCACTGGATTCAAATTTCTAAATTTTCATTACAGAATGTTATATCTATGTTCATCAGGGATATTGGTCTGTAGTGCTTCCCCACGCCCTTGTAGTGTATTTTTCTGTTCTTTTTATAAAAGTAACGCTGCCCTCATAAAATTCTTGTACTTTCCTCCTGTGTTTTCTGGAAAAGTTCTGTAGGGCTGTTAATATATTTTTCTTTTAAAGGTGTGATATTGTTCAAGAGTGAAGTCAGCTAGGACTAAAGTTTTCTTTGTGAAAAATTTCTGAAATAAAAATTGAATTTAAAAAAATCTTATAATACTATTTTTAAAATGATATTTAGAGATGACCAACAATTAACTATATGTAGTTATTAGACGATTAGACCATTCTAAGCATACACTATCATTGCTAAATTCCAAGCCTTTCTCCTAAAGAAAATATTTTCTTTGATAAAGAGGAAATTTCTTGGCAGGATAAACCAATTTTCTGTGGAATTGGGTCCCTTTCTTTCTTTCTTTCTTTCTTTCTTTCTTTCTTTCTTTCTTTCTTTCTTTCTTTCTTTCTTTCTTTCTTTCTTTCTTTCTTTCTTTCTTTCTTTCTTTTCTCTTTTCTTTCTTTCTTTTCCTTCCTTCTTCTTCTTTTTTTTTTAAATATATCTTTATTGATTTCAGAGAGACGAAGGAGGGGAGAGAGAGAGACAGAAACATCAATGATGACAGAGTCATTGATCAAGCCCGCAACTGGGCATGTGCCCTGACCGGGAATTGAACCTGGATTGCCTGGATCCTAGGTCGACGCTCAACCGTTGAGCCATGCCCGGCCAGCCCTCCCTCCCTCCCTCCTTTCCTTCTTTCCTTCCTTCCTTTCTTTCATTGTGGTAAAATATAAAATATACATAACAAAAACCTTATTTTAACCATGCTAAGTATAAAATGCAATGACATTCACATTGTTGTGCAATCATCCACACCATCCATGTGCAGAACTTTTTCATTGTTCCAACCTGAAACCCTGTACCCATTAAGCAAAAACTCTTCATGCCTTTCTCCCCTCAGACCCTGTAAATCACCATTCTACTTCCTGTATCTATGAATTTCACTACTCTAAGTAACTCAAATAATTAATTGTTACTTTGTATCTGGCTTATTTATTTAGCATAATGTCTTCAAGGTTCATCCATGTTGTGGCATACATCAGAATTTCTTTCCTTTTTAAGCCTGAATAATATTGCATTGTATATATATTCCACATTTTGTTTATCCTTTCATTTGCTGATGGGCACCTGGGTTGTTTCCACCTTTCCACCTTATCTATTTCAGTCTCTGTTTTAATTTTGTTTGTTTGTTTGTTATATACATAGAAGTGGAGTTACTGGATCATATGGTAATTCTATACCTGATTTGGGGGGAAACCACCATACAGTCTTCCACAGCGGCTGCACCATTTTGCATTCCTACCATTAATGCACAACGGTTCCCATTTTCTACAACTTTGAAAACACTTGTTATTTTCTTTTTTTAAAAAAATAATTGCCATCTAGGTGGACATGAAGTGGTATCT
This sequence comes from Miniopterus schreibersii, assembly GCF_964146895.1. NCBI lineage: Eukaryota > Metazoa > Chordata > Mammalia > Chiroptera > Miniopteridae > Miniopterus > Miniopterus schreibersii. Next base: position 56,108,101 of record NC_138104.1, on the reverse strand, counting down.
CATTGTGGTTTTGATTTTCATTTGCCTAATGACTAGTTATGTTGAATTCCTTTTCATGTGCTTAATGGCCATTTGTATACCTCCCTTCGAGAAATGGCTATTGAAGCCCCTTGCTGATTTTTGAATTGGGTTGATTATTTTTTTAAAGTTATTTTTGAGTTACAGAAGTTCTTTGTATATTCTGGATAGTAATCATTTAAAAGACACATTATTTGCAAACATCTTCTCCCATTCTGTGGGTTGCTTTTCTGCTTTCTTGATAGTGTCATTTAATGCCCCAAAGTTTTTAATGTTGAAGTTTAATTTATCTAAGTTTTTTCTCTTGTTGCCTATGCTTTTGATGTCATACCCATACCCAAGAAATTATTGCCAAATCCAATGACATGAAGCTTTACTCTTCTGTTCTCTTCTGAATTTTATGATTTTAGGTCTTAGATCCATTTTGAGTTAATTTTTGTAACTGTGTAAGCAATGTCTCCTACCTTACTCTTTTCCATGTGACTATCAAGCTTTTCCAGCACCACTTGTTGAAAAGACTGTCCTTTCTACAGAGAATGGTGGTGGTAGCCTTATCAAAAGTCATTTGACCATATATGCAAGGATTTCTTTTCTGGCGTCTGTATTCTATTCCATTGGTCCATATGCTTGACTTTATGCCAACACTACATTCTTTTGATTATTGTAGCTTTGGAGTAAATTTTGAAATCTGGAAGTGTGAGTCCTCCAACCCTGTCCTTTTTAAAGATTGTTTTGGCTGTTGTCAGTCCCTTGAGATTCCATATGAATTTTAGGACTTTTTAAAAGTTCCACAAAATTTAACATCATTGGGAGTTTAATAGGGCTTGTGCCGAAACTTTAGATCACTCTGGGTAGGACTGGCATGTTAATAATATGAAATCTTCCAATCCATGAACACTGGGTGTTTTTCCATTTATTTGTGTCTCCTTTAATTTCCTTCAGCAATGTTTTGCAGTTTTCATTGCACATGTCTTTCATCTCCTTGGTTAAGCTTATTCCTAAATACTTCATTCTTTTTGATGCAACTGGAGTTATTTCATAACTTTCTTAATGGATTGTTCATTGTTAGTGTACACAAGTGTAAATGATTATTGTGTATTGATTTGTATCCTGTAAGCTTTCTGAATAGTTCCAACAGTTTGTTTTTGAATCTCTAGCATTTTCTCCATGTAAGATCGTGTCGCCTGTGGACAGAGATAATTTTACTTCTTCCTTTGCATTTTGGATGCGTTCTTTTTACCTTACCTAAGTGCTCTGGTTAAGGCTTCTAGTACTATGTTGAACAGAAATGGTAAAAGCAGTCATTTTCATCTTATTCCTGATCCATGAAGAAAAGTTTTCAGCATTTCACCATTGAGTGTGATGTTAGGTGTACATTTTTGTTTATGGCTTTTACCATATTGAGGAAGCTTCTTTCCAGTCTTTGTTGATGGTTTTTATCATGAGTGGGTGTGAATTTTGTCAAATTCTTTTTCTGCATTAATTGAGGTGACGTGAGGTTTTCCCCCCTTCATCTGTTAATGTGGTGTGTTAGATTAATTGGTTTCTTATGTGAAACTATCCTTGCATTCCAAGAGTAAATCCCACTTAGCCATAGTGTATAAACCTTTCAAAATTATGCTGAATTTTGTAACTTATGGAGGATTTTTGCTTCAATATTCATGAAGGATATTGGATATAATTTACTTTTCTTCTCCTTCTTCTTCCTCCTCCACCTCCTCTTTTTCTTCTTCTTTTGGGGAGAGTCTTTGATTCACCAGTAAGGCCATCTGGTCCTGGGCTTTTCTTTTGGAGAGGTTTTTGATTACTTAATCTGCTTCCTAGTTATGGTTCTAGTTATATTTTATAGTTACTTGTTTCATGCAGATCTTCCAGCTCTTCATGAGCCATTCTTTGTAGGTCATGTATTTCTAGGAATTTTTCCAATTCATGTTTGTTACCCAATTTGTTGGTCAAAAATAGTTTATATAGGGTGCCCCAAAAAATGTATAACACTTTGAATGATTATAAAGTCAGTGTTTATTAACATACAGTTCATTTTCAAAATTTAAAAGAATCTACAGAAATGAATAATTTTTTTTGTCAATGCCTGTTTTCAAACTGATGGCCGTTCTGGTCCAGGCACTGCTGATAACGCAAAGCAATGGAATCGCAAACATCAAGATTCATTTCATTTGGTATTTGTGTGCCCTCAATTTGTCAACTGTTGCTGGTTTTGTACCATAAACTTTATCTTTTATGTATCCCCATAAAAAAGTCTAGTGGATAAATTTTATTTGTTCAAAGCTTACTCTGGCTCCACCCATTTATTTCAAATCAGTTAAACCTGAAAAGGAGTGAAAATTAAGTGAGTTATCAGCTGTTAAAGTGTGTCCCCAAAAAACATATACACACTTTGAATAATTATAAAGGCACTGCTTGTACTTCAACTGCATTTTCAAACTTCCAGTAGCATTTTAGGATGAATTTCCTTTGTTCAAAGCTTAGTCTGGCTGAAAAGAAAGAAACATCAATTAAGCTATCAGCTGTTAAAGTGTGCATACATGTTTCTGGAACACCCTGTACGCTCTCTTTTTAAAAATTTTATTGAATTTATTGAAGTGACATTGGTTAATAAAATTATATACGTTTCAGGTATACAATTCTATAATACTCTTTTTAATCCTTTTTATTTTTGTAAATTGGTAGTAATATCCCCCTTATTGTTTCTGATTTCAGTCTACTCCCACTGTGTTGTTGTTTTTTCAAGTAAATGTAGTCAAAAGTTTTGTCAATTTTGTAACTTTTTTCAAAGAAACAACACTTGGTTCATTGATTTTCTCTATTGTTTTTCCATTGTCTATTTTATTTAATTATTTTATTTTTACTTTTTTTTGGTAACCCTCACTGGAGGATTTTTTTTTTTTTTTTTTTTGGTCATTTCACCAAATTTATTCTTTACATCTTGTAAAACCTTATATTTTACTTTCAGTTAAGATATTTTAGGTTTGCCAAAAGGTTTGCGTTTCTGTTTTTGTTTTTATTTTTTCAATAATTTTACCTTTATTGTTGAAAATATTACAGGTGTCACATTTTTTCTAGAGGAGATATATATATATTTAAATATCTTTATTGATTTCAGAGAGAGGAAAGGGGAGGGAGAGGGAGACAGAAACATCAATGATGACAGAGTCATTGATTGAGCCCACAATCCAGGTATGTGCCCTGACCGGGAATCGAACCCCGATCGTCTGGATCCTAGGTCGATGCTCAACCGCTGAGCCACGCCCGGCCGGGCTCTAGAGGATATTTTTTGCATTGATTTTTTTAGAGAGAGTGGAAGGGAAGGACCAGGAGGGAGAATGGGGGGGGGGGAAGAGAGAGAGAGAGAGGGAGAGAGAGAGAGAAACATCAGTGTGAGAGAGGCACATCAATTGGTTGCCTCCTGCATGCACCTTGACCAGGGCCTGGGATTGAACCTGCAACTCAGGTAAGTGCCCTTGACTGGCAATTGAACCCTTGACCCTTTGGTTTGTGGGCTGATGCTCTAAGCACTGAGACACACCAGCCAGGGCTCCACTCTCTATTTTATTTATGTCTGCTTGGTCACTATTTTTCATTCTTTATGATAGCTTTAGGTTTGGTTTATTATTCTATTCCTAGTTCCTTATGGTGTAAAAATTAGGTTGTTCAATTCAGACCTATCTTCATGTCTAATATAAGTGTTTACAGCTATAAATTTCCCTCTTTGGACTGCTTTCACTGCATCTCTTAAGTTTTGGTATGTTGTGTTTTAATTCATGTTTTCTCAACATATTTTCTAATTTTCCATGTGATTTCTTCTTTGATCCATTGATTATTTAAGTGTATGCTGATTAATTTCCACATAATTGCATATTTACCAGTTATCCCTCTGCTACTGATTTCAAGTTTCACGCCACTGTGATTGGAAAAGATCCTTTGCACAATTCCCACTTCTTCAAATTTATTAAGACTTGATTTGTGGGGGGGAGGGAAGATGGCGGCACTGTGAGAAGAAGCAGAGAGCCCCTGCTCCCAGGCACGGGCTCGATTTACTCCTAAAATTCTACATAACCAGCTTGGAAAAAACGGAGAAATATACCTGAGGAACATATTTCGAGTAGGGAGCCCGGAAGAAACATCACAGAGTCTGGTAAGAGAGGGCGGTGTGTAGAAAGGGGGAGACCCCCTGAAGCTTGTGCTGGGCTCTGAGCTCCCGAGGCTTAGAGGCTGCAAAACTCCCTCCCCTTGGGAGTGCAGATTGGCATCCAAAAGCGGGGATCTCAAACCCGGAGCTGAGGGGAAGGGAAGGAATGCCTTGCATGGAGGGCAGAGGGGCCCAGGGAACAGAGTGTCTGCGAGGAGGGGTTGGTACCTTCTTCGTGAAACAAAGCTCCTAATGGCGACCATGACCTGCGTCTTATGCTCAGTGTGCTGACCATAGGGAAGGCAGTCCCCAAATGTGTAACACCCGAGTAGTAAGGTTCCAGAGGTCTGCACCGAGCAGCCACATACAGGGTCTCTCTGCCTTCCTGCAAGGCATTGTGTTGAGCCCCAGAAAGTATTTAATCTGAGTGGCATGGGGGAAAGGGAAGAAAGCCCTCCTGCCCTGAGCTCCTGGTGGGGAGGCTCTGGGATTTGTGACCAGCCCTGAGTGGTGCTGTGGTGGCACGCATGAAGCTGCCCCAGCTTTACTGAGATCAGTGGTGCAGCAGAGGAGCTGCGTGGAGCTGACTTAGTATCCCCTCCTGCTGAGTGCCTTGGCTCAGGGGCAGTGGGACCTTGCAGGGTGAATTCTCTGCTTGTGTGTTGTTTTCTGCGTTTTTGAGTTTTTCATTGTTGAACTGGCTTCCACCTTCTTGGCTTGCACTGAGCAGATAGACCAGTGGAAGCTTGGATTTGTGTCTGCACAGTAGAGTGTTTGAAATACGGGCCCCTTGTGCCCAGCCAACCAGACCTGGCAAAGGAGGGACAGAGCATGCCTGCCTCTCCTGCAGCCTAGGAGCACCACCCCCAGTAGGAAAGGGGTGGTTCAGCTCACTGAAGCCCCAGATACGCCCTGCAGGGTGCAGTCCTGAGGGGGAAGGGAGAACAGCTCACAGGAGGACATTACAAGAATGAGACTCTATGGGACTATTGGTTTGGGAACTAGAGGAAAAGCTGAAAACCCCTGCTGGGGGCTGGGCAGGAAAAGTGCTCACTGGAATGTTTTTTAATCAAACCCACTAAGCCCACTCTGCTGAAACTGCCCATTCAGAAAAGGCAACAGACTGAAGTCAGTCTGAAACTGCAACAGGTCTGTGTGTGGGGAACTAGAATTGGAAGATAAAGTAGAGACTGAGGAGCTGGCTGTGGAACATAGACTAACTCCCTCACAGTGAGTGCTTGACAGCAAAACCTCAAAGTAAGGGGAGTGATATCCTGAGCTACACTAGCCATCCTGCACCCTAAGGACTCTACAGAAGACTCTGGAGTAAGACCAAGCAACTACAAGGCTGCAAACTAGCTGACAAGAGGAGGTGGTCCACAGAGAACCTCAGACCAAACAACTACCTAAGGACACCAGAGCCATATCTAGACAGCTCCTCACCTTGACTGATACACAAGTACCTCCCAGGAGAACGGAAATCAGCATACAAAACAGTGAACCTCTGACAACATAAGCTGTCCAGAAGAAACTCATCTGATTGACTTTCTTCCCCCGCCCCCTTAGGAAGAGAAAGGGATAATTTTTTTTTCTTTTTAAAGTTTATAATTTTTTTTAATTTAAAAAAATTTTTAATTAATATTTTTCAAAGAATTTTGTTTTGCTTAGCTTGTTTTTTGTTTTGTTTCTTTGGGGTTTTTTTTGTTTTTGTTTTTTTTTTTTTGCTTTGTTTTGTTTTATCTTTGCTTTTACTATCAAGATTTTCTTGATAATCCCTGCTTAATTGCTGAGACTTTATCATTATAACCAACAAGTTTACTGCTTTTCTCTATAGTTTCCCCCATATCTCTTACTGAACTCCCTCCCTGCCATGGCTTTATCTCTCTCTCTCTCTCCTCTCAATCCACTGGCATAACTTTTTTTTCTTCTTCTTTTCTTTTTCTCCCCTCTGTCTTCCTGTCTTTTAGTTTGATTGTTAGTTTCTGTTATTCTCTTTATTGTATTTTTATTTTTTCATTTTCAACTACTATCCTATTCCTATTCTCTCCCTTAATTTTTTGCTGGCCCTTCTTTCATAATCCTTTCTCTACCCCTTTTATCTCCCAGTAGCTTCTCTGTTTTATACATTTTAGTTTAGTTTATTATTATTATTTTCTAAATTTTCATCACTATTAACAACAATATACTTTTCTCTCTCTAGCTTTACTTTTCTTTCTCTCTTTCTTCTTCTTCTTCTTTTTTTTTTTTTTTTACCTTTATTATTATTATTACTATTTTCCTTTACAATTTGTGTTCTCCCTTCACTCATCCAGTTCTATTTTCACTTGGGTTATTTTCATTGTGATGCTCAAGATATCCCTTGTTTCATGGAAGGTTAGTTGTGTATTGCCCTGCCTTGCCAGCACCCATAGAACAGCTCACATGACGTGGTTGAGGCTGAGACACACGGCTAGCCAACCTGAGGGAAGAGTCCTCCCAAGGACTGGTCAACAACAATCTAGACCCAATCACAACAGGAGAGCCCAAAAAACCAACAAAAGGGACACTCACAAAAGGGACACGCCTAGAACAAAAAGCTCAGAAGTATAAGGAAAACACACCTCTGGGCTCCACTGGACTCACACTACAAAATTCCTCCCCATAAGACTGGGAGACAGTAAATATATCTAATATATAGATACAAACACTAAGAGCCACCAAAATGGGGAGACAAAGAAACAACCCCCAAACTAAAGAAAAGGAAAAATTGCCAGAAAAAGACTTCGATGAGATGGAGTTAAGCAAGTTATCAGAAGTAGAGTTCAGAGTAATGGTTATAAAGATGCTCAAGGAAATTGATGAGAACAACAAGGCACTTGATGGAAAGGTAGAGGACCTTAGTGAAAACATGAAAAAAGAGATACATAACATAAACAAAAATCAGACAGAAATAATGAATGCTGTATCTGATATCGAGAATACACTGGAAGGAATTAAAAGCAGGCTCAATGAAGCAGAGTCTAGAAAAAGTGACTTAGAAGACAAGGTAGAAAAAAATCGCTCAATCAGACTAGCAAAAAGAAAAAACACTTCAAAAGCATGAGGACAGTCTAAGGGAGCTTTGGGACAACATGAAGCAAAACAACAGTCTCATTATAGGAGTGCCAGAGGGGGAGGAAAGAGGGCAAGGGGTAGGGAACTTGGTGGAGGAAACAATGACAGAAAATTTAACTACCCTTGTGAGGGAGAAAGCCACTCAAGTTCAGGAAGCACAGAGGGTTCCAAACAAGAGGGACCCAAAGAGACCCACTCCAAGACACATCATAATTAAAATGGCAAATGTCAAAAACAAAGGGAGAATATTAAGGGCTGCAAAAGAGAGACAAGCAGTGACCTACAAGGGAAGCTCCATATGGCTGATATCGGATCTCTCAACAGAAACTCTTCAGGCCAGAAGGGAGTGGCATGAAGTTCCCACAGTAATGAAAAGCAAGAACATGCAACCAAGATTGTTTTATCCAGCAAAGCTATCATTTAAATTTGAAGGTGAAATAAAGAGCTTCCCAGACAAAAAAGGCTAAAGGAGTTCAGTACCACCAAACCAGCATTGCAAGAAGTGCTAAAAGGTCTGCTCTAAGAAAAAGAAGGAATAGTGAGAGAAAGGTACGTCAGCATGAAGGGGGAAAATGGCATTAATTAAGTATATATCAATAGTAACCTTAAATGTAAATGGAATAAATTGTCCAATCAAAAGATGTAGAGTAGCTGAATGAATAAGAAAACAGGACCCAAATATATGCTGTCTACAAGAGACCCACCCGAGAGCAAAAGATTCACACAGGTTAAAAGTGAAGGGGTGGAATAAAATATTCCATGCAAATGGAAAGGAAAAGAAAACAGGAGTAGCAATTCTCATTTCTGACAAAATAGACTTCAAAATAAAGACCATAACAAGAGACAAGGATGGTCAGTACATAATACTAAAGGGATCAGTCCAACAGAAGGAAATAACCCTTATAAACATGTATGCACCCAATATAAGAACACCTAAATGTATAAAAAATTTCTTGATGAACTTTAAGGAGGAGATTGACTGCAACACAATCATAGTGAGGGACTTTCACACCCCACTGTCAGCATTGGACAGATCATCAAGACAAAAAATCAACAGGGAAACACAACCCTTAAGTGACTCACTAGATCTCAGGAATTTAATTGAAATTTACTGAATATTTCATCCCAAAGCAGCAGAATACACATGCTTTTCAAGTGCACATGGCGCATTCTCAAAAATAGACCACACATTAGGGCACAAGGCAAGACTCTACAAATTCAAGAAGATTGAAATCATATCAAGCATCCTCTTGGATCAAAATGCCGTGAAACTAGAAATCAACCACTATAAAAAACTCAAAAATATTCAAACACATGGAGGCTAAATAGCATGCTATTAAACAATGAGTGGGTTACCAATGAGATCAAGGAAGAAATCAAACACTTCTTGGAAAAAACAAAAATGAACAGACAACAACCCCAAATCTGTGGGATACAGTGAAAGCAGTCCTGAGAGTAAAGTTCATAGCATTAAAGGCCTATCTCAAGAAACAAGAAAAAGCTCTAAAGAACCATCTAACACAGCAACTAAAACAACTAGAATAAGAACAGCAAGAAAAGCCCCGAGGAAGTAGAAGGAAGGAAATAATAAAAATCAGGGCAGAAATTAATGACATAGATTAAAAAATCAATACAAAAAATCAATGAAACCAAGAGCTGGACTTTTTGAAAGATAAATAAGATTGATACACCTTTAGCTAGACTCACTAAGAAACAAAACAAGAGGACCCAAATAAATCAAATCAGAAATGAAAGAGGTGATATAACAACTGACCCAACAGAAATACAAAGGACTGTAAGAAAATATTATGAGCAACTATATGCCAACAAACTGTGCAACATGGGTGAAATGGCCAAATTCCTAGGAGCATACAAGCTTCCAAAGCAGAATCAAGAAGAGGCAGAAAACCTGAATAGGCCCATAACAACTAATAAAATTGAAGCAGTAATCAAAAAACTCCCAGCAAACAAAAGTCCTGGACCAGACAGATTTACAGGAGAGTTTTGCCAAACATTCAAAGAAGAATTAACACCTATTCTACTCAAACTATTCCAGAAAATTCAAGAATAGGGAAAACTCCCAAACTCTTTTTATGAGGCTGGCATCATCCTCATCCCCAAACCAGATAAAAACATTACAAAGAAAGAAAATTACAAGCCAATATCCCCGGTGAAAATAGATGCTAAAATCCTCACAAAAATACTAGCAAACCGGATCCAGCAATACATTAAAAAGATCATACACCACAACCAAGTGAGATTTATTCTGGGGATGGAAGGTTTGTAAATATCAGCAAATCAATAAATGTGATACATCACATAAACACAACGAAGGACAAAATTCATATGATCATATCAATAGATGCAGAAAAAGCATTTTACAAGATCCAGCACCCATTTCTGATAAAACCTCTCAGCCAAGTGGGAAAAGACGGATCATACCTCAACATAATAAAGGCCATATATGACAAACCTACAGCCAACATCATACTCAATGCTCAAAATCTAAAACCATTTCCCTTAAAAACAGGAACAAGATAAGGATGTCCACTTTCACCACTTTTATTCAACATAGTACTGGAAGTCCTAGCCACAGCCATGAGACAGGAAGAAAACATAAAAGGTATCCAAACTGGAAAGGAGGAAGTAAAACTCATTTGCAGATGACTTGGTATTGTACATAGACAACCATCAAGGCTCCATCAAAGCACTACTTGATTTGATAAACGAATTCGGCAAGGTAGCTGGATGCAAAATCAACATCCGGAAATCGGTGGCATTATTATACACCAACAATGAACTTTCAGAGAGAGAAACTAAAAAAACAATACCATTTACCATTGCAACTAAGAAAATAAAATACCTAGGAATAAACTTAACTTAGGATGTAAAAGACTTATACTCGGAAAACTACAGGACACTGAAAAAAGAAATAGAGGAAGATACAGATGATGGAAGAATATACCATACTCATGGATTGGAAAAATTAATATTAAAATGTCCATACTACCCAAAGCAATCTAACATTCAATGCAATTCCTATTAAAATACCAACAGCATATATCACAGATCTAGAACAAACATTCTGAAAATTTATATGGAACAAAAAAAGACCCTGACTAGCTGCAGCCATCTTGAGAAAAAAGAACAGAGTGGGAGGGATCACTTTACCAGATATTAAACTGTACTACAAAGCCATTGAAATCAAAACAGCCTGGTATTGGTACAAGGCCAGACATATAGACCAATGGAGAACAGAACAGACACTCCAGAAATAGACCCAAGCCATTATGGTCAGTTAATATTTGACAATGGAGGCAAGAGCATACAATGGAGTAAAGACAGCCTCTTCAATAAATGGTGCTGGGAAAATTGGACAGGTACATGCAAAAAAAATGAGACTAGACCACCAACTTTCACCATACACAAAAATAAACTCAAAATGGATACAAGACTTAAGTGTAAGTCACAAAACTATAAAAATCCTGGGAGAAAACATAGACAGTCAAGTCACAGACATCTCACATAGTGGAATTTTCACTGATACATCTCCTAGGGCAAGAGAAACAAAGCAAAAAATGAACATATGGGATGACATCAAACTAAAAAGCTTCTGCACAGAAAAAACAAAAACAAAAAACAAAACAAACAAAAAGTCTCAAAATTCAAAGGAACCCCAAGGTCTAGGAAAACATATTTGCCAAGGATGTATCTGATAAGGGGCTAATTTCCAAAGTGTACGAAGAACTCACACTACTCAGCAAGAGGAAGACAAACAGCCCAATTAAAAAATATGCAAAGGACCTGAATAGACACTTCCCCAAAGAGGACATACAGATGGCCAAGAGACATATGAGAAAATGCTCAATGTCGCTAATTACCAGAGAGATGCAAATTAAAACCACATTGAGGTATCATTCCACACTTGTCAGAATGGCTACCATCAACAAATGAACAAATGACACGTGCTGGCGAGGATGTGGAGAAACGGGAGCCCTAGTACACTGCTGGTGGGAATGCAGACTGGTGCAGCCACTATGGAAAACAGTATGTAGGTTCCTCAAAAAATTAAAAATGGAGCTGCCTTTTGACCCAGTGATCCCACTTCTAGGAATATATCCTAAGAATCCTGAAACACTAATCAGAAAGAGTACATGCACCTCTATGTGCATAGTAGCATAATTTACAATATCTAAGATCTGGAAACAGCCCTATTGCCCATCAGTAGATGAGTGGATGAAAAAGCTGTGGGACATTTACACCATGGAATACTATGCAGCTGTAAAGAAGAAGGGTCTAGTGCCATTTGGGACAGTATGGAAGGACCTGGAGAATATTATGCTAAGCAAAATAAGCCAGGCAGAGAAAGACAAACATCACATGCTCTCACTTTTATGTGGAATCTAAAGAACTTAATAAACTGATGGACAGAAATGATTCAATAACATGGAAGCATGGATCAGACTGACGAATCTCAGCAGGATGGAGGAGGGCGGGTGGGTGGAGGGGGAGAGATTAACCAAAGAACTTATATGCATATATGCACAACCCAAGGACACGGACAATGGTGTGGAGAGGGCCTGGGTGGGGGGTGGGACGGGGTGGAATGGGTCATTGGGGAGAAAAAGGAACATCTGTAATATTTTGATCAACAACAAAAAAGACTTGATTTGTGGACTAATGTGATTTATCCTGGAGAATGTTCCAGGTGCCCTAGAGAATATGTGCAATATTGTGTTTTGGGGTGAAGTGCTTGGTATGTGTTTGCTAGGTTCAATTGTTCTGTAGGGTTGTTCAAGTCCTGCATATCCTTATTGACCTTCTGTCTGGTTGTTCTAGCCATTATCGAAAGTGGAGTATTGAAGTTTCCTATTATTGTATGTCTTCCTTCAAGATTGTCAATGTTTTCTTCATATATTTTGGAGCTCCAGCATTTGGTGAAAATATATAAATAATTATTATATCTTTCTGATCCATCAGCCCTTTTATCATTATACAATGTACTTCTTATCCCTTTTTAACAGTTTTTACTTAAACTCCATTTTGTGTGATGTTAGTATAGTCATTCCAGCTCTCTTTTAGTTACTATTTGCATGGAAAATTATTTTCTGTCTTTTCACTTTCACCTTGTGTATACCCTTAGTCTTAAGTGAGTTGCTAGTAGATAGTCTGGAGTAGGATCATTTCTTTTAGAAATCCATTTTGTCAATCTGTGTCTTCGAATTGAGGAGTTTAATGCATTCATACTTAAAGTGATCACTGGTGGTAAGGAAACATGTACTCACTCCATTTTACTTTTTGTTTTCTGTATTTCTGGTAGCTTTTTGTCCCCATTTCCTCCATTACTGCCGTCCTTGTGTACTGTTTTTTATTTATTTATTTACACATTTAGATTCCCTCATTGTTTTTCTGGGTGTATATGTGATAGATATTTCTTTTGTGGTTACCATGGGGATAGCATAAGACATCTTCCCCCCCGGCCCCCCACTCTCATTTTTGTTTTTATTGTTGTTGTTTGATTTTTTTAAATTTACCTTTATTGTTGGAAGTATTACAGATGTCCCCCCTTTTATTCTCCATTGATCCCCTCCACCCCGCATCTGTCTCCCCACAGGCCTTCACCACACTATTGTCTGTGTCCATGGGTTATGCATATATGCATATAAGTTCTTTGATTAATCTCTCCCCACCCACTCCCCCAGTCCCGCCTTCCCACTGAGATTCATCAGTCTGTTCCATGCTTTCATGTCTCTGGATCTATTTTGTTCCTCAGTCTATTTTGTTTATTTGATTCCACGTATGAGTGAGATCATGTAAAACTGAATCAGGAAGAAACAGAAAACCTGAATAGGCCAATAACAACTGATGAAATCAAAGCAGTAATAAAAAAAAACAACTCTCCGAGCAAACAAAAGCCCTGGTCTGGACAGCTTCACAAGGGAGATTTCTAATTCTTTAAGCTGTAGGGTTAGATAGTTTACTAAAAAATTTTCTTGCTTTTTGAGGTAGGCCTGTAGTGCTATGAACTTCCCCCTTAGGACTGCTTTCTCTGTGTCCCATAGACTGGAGTTGTTGTGTGTTCATTTTCATTTGTTTCCAGGAAGTTTTTGATTTCTTTCTTGATCTTATTGGTAAGCCATTCATAGTTTAATAACCTCCATGTGTATTTAGCTTCCATGTGTTTGAATGTTTTTGAGTGTTTTTACTGTAGTTGATTTCTAATTTCATGCCACTGTGACCTGAGATGCTTGATATGATTTCAATCTTCTTGAACTTGTAGAGACCTGTTTTGTGTCCTAACATTTGGTCTATCTTTGAGCATGACCCATGTGCACTTGAGAGGAATGTATAGGCTGCAGCTTTGGGGTGAAATGTTCTGTAAATATCAATTAAATCCATCTGATCTAGTGTGCCATTTAGAGTCACTGTTTCTGTGTTGACTTTTTGCCTGGAAGATCTATCCAGTGAAGTCAGTGGGGTGTTAAAGTCCATGACTATTACTGTATTGCTGTTGATTTCTCCTTTAAAGTCCTTAAGGTTATTATTGACAGGTTCTTATTTATTGCCATTTTAATTCTTTGTGCCTATGTTTCTCTCTCTGTTTCTTATTATTACAGCAGCCCCTTCAATGTTTCTTGCAATGCTTCTATTTCTACTTCTAATTACAGCAGCCCCTTTAACATTCCTGCAATGCTGGTTTAGTGGTGATAAACTGCTTTAGCCACTTTTTGTCTGAGATGCTCTTTATTTCAGCATCTATTTTTTTTTTTTTAATATATCTTTATTGATTTCAGAGAGAGGAAAGGAGAGGGAGAAAGAGAGAGAAACATCAATGATGAGAGAGTCATTGATCAGCTGCCTCCTGCAGGCCCCCGATTGGGGATCGAGCCCGCAACCTGGGCATGTGCCTTGACCAGGAATCGAACCCTGATCGCCTGGATCCTAGGTCGATGCTCAACTGCTGAGCCACGCCCAGCCGGGCTTCAGCATCTATTTTGAATGATAGCCTTGCTGGATAGAGTAGTCTTGGTTTCAGATCCTTGTTTTGCATTACCTTGAATACTTCATGCCATTCCCTTCCGGCCTATAGAGTTTCTGATGAGAAGTCAGCTGACAGCCCTGTAGGTAACAGATTGCTTTTGTCTTGCTGCCTTTAATATGCTCTCTTTGTCTTGAATTTTTGGCATTTTAAAAAATATATGTATCATTATTGATTTCAGAGAGAGGGAGAGAGAAAGAAAGATCAATGATGAGAGAGTTGTCATTGATGTCATTGATCAGCTGCCTCCTTCGTGCCCCCAGTGGGGAAGGAGCCCCCAACCCGGGCATGTGACCAGACCAGGATTCGAACCCCGATCTCCTGGATCTTAGGTCGGTGCTCAACCACTGAGCCATGCCCGGCCGCGGAAATTCTTGGCATTTTAATTATGATGTGTCTGGGCATTGGCCTCTTTGGATTCTTCTTGCTTGGGACTCTCTGTGCCTCCTGAACTCATGTGACATTTTCCTTCACCAGTTTAGGGAAGTGTACTGCCATTATTTCTTCAAACAGGTTCTCTAACCGTTGCTTACTTTTGACCTCTTCTGGCGCTCCTATGATGCGGATATTCTATGTTTCATGTTGTGCCACAGCTCCCTTAGATTGTCCTCCTGTGTTTTAATTGTTTTCTCTTTTTGGATCTCTGATTGTGTGATTTTTTTTCTACCCTGTCTTCTAATTCACATTCTCTGACCCTCAGCTTCCTCTAATCTGCTGTTTATTCCTTCCAATGTATTCTTTATTTCTGCTATGTCATTCTTCATTTCCTTCATAGTTTCCATATATTTTTTCATGCTGTTGAGCATCCTTGCAATCAGTATTTTAAACTCTATATCTGATAGATTGCTTATCTCCATTTCATTTAGCTCTTTTTCTGGAGACTTCTCTTGTTCTTTCATTTGGGCTTTGTTTTTTGGTCTCCCCATTTTGGCTGCCTATTTGAATTTGTTTCTATGTATTAGGTAGATCTTCTAGGACTCTCAGTCTTTTTGGAGGGTCTCTGGTGCAGGCCAATGTCAGACACAGTTTGTAACTGGCCCTGAGTACCCTGTTTGAGCTATCAACAACCCTTGGCTTGAGGTTTTCTGTGCTGGGGCTGGGTGCGTTTGGACAGGACCAAGATGCACTCCAAAATCTGCTTTTCCAAGGCCCAGGTCCAGAGGCAGATCAGGCAAAGACTCAAAGCACTCTGAGATCTGCCTCTGCCTGCAGGCTGATTAATCGGATTTTCTTAACAAGCCTCAGGCTGTAGAAACTCCACAGGGTAGGGCAAGATGTTTTCTAGCAGGGTGGGGCAATTCCCCCCCTTCCCCAGGCAAGAGCAGCAAAATGTATGCCTGAGAAATATGTCCTCTGCAGTATGGGGGAATGACTCAGCATAGGAATCCAGATAGGTGCCTTCTGATCTCTATCTCCAGAGCCCACAACCCTAGATTCTCCTCACACAGCTCCAATCCACTCTGTCCTCCCTATGCTGGAGACCAAGGTGAGTGACTGCACACAAAACGTTGTGTGTTGGCTCTTTAAGAGGGTGCCTGCAGTTCCAGCCATCTCTCCCTGGCAGACAGAAACTCTGCCACTTTTCACAGCCAGTTGTTATGTGGGCACCTTTCTCAGTTCTGGTGCTCTTGGCTGGGGAACCCAGCCTGGGGTTTAGCCCCCAGAGTCCTTAGTGTGACCCCCCCCACACCCAAGCTGAGACATCCCTCTGGACCTTCAGCTGCTGCCTGTGGGAGCCCAGTCAGTCCTCTCACACCTCTGCACTTCCTACCAGTCTCTATGAGGTCTCCACTTTTCCTCCTTGGTTATAAGGGTGCTCTCCTGCTCATCTTCTATTGCAGTTGATTATTCAGGATGGTTTTTCTATATTTTAGTTGTAAGTCCAGTTTGGTTCCAGGAGTGTGTCAGTGGAGCTTCCACTCTGGTGCTGCCATCTTTAATCCACATATGACTTCTTAAAGTTTGACAATCCATCTTAAATTGATAATAACTGTAACTGCATAAAAAAAACAACATCTAATCATTTATACTTTCAGTTTCCTTTTTGTGTTATTGATATCACAAATTATATATTTCTATATTACGCACCCATTAACATAGGTTTATTATCATATTTTATGCTTCTGGGTTTTTGTTGTTGTTTTTTAATATATCTTTATTGATTTCCGAGAGAGGAAAGGAGAGGGAGAGATAAAAACATCAATGATGAGAGAGTCATTGATCGAGCCCACAACCCGGGCATGTGCCCTGACCGGGAATCGAACCCCGATCGCCTGGATCCTAGGTCGACGCTCAACTGCTGAGCCATGCCCGGCCGGGCTATGCTTCTGTTTTCATATTCTGTAGAAAATAAAACTAGAGTTATGAATGAAAATCACAGTAATATAGGTTTTTATTTGTCCATATATTTTCCTTTCCTGGAGAACTTTATGTTATTATGTGGCTTTGAATTACTGTCTGGAGTCCTTTAGTTTCAACTTGAAGGACTTCCTTTAGCCTACCTTGGATGGCAGGGCTAGTGGTAATGAGTTCCATCAGCTCTTGTCTGTCTCAGAATGTTTTAATTCCTCTGTTATACTGGATATAGCATTCTCAGGTGAGAGACTTGTCCTTTCAGTTCTTAAATATATCATCTCACTTCCTTCTGGACTGCAAGGTTTCTGCTGATAAATTTGCCAGTAGACTTCTTAGGGATCCCTTATACAAGAGGAATCACTGTTCTCTTGTTTTCAAGATTTTCTCTCTGTGTTGGCTTTTCACGGGCTGATTACAATGTGTCTCAGGATGGGACTCTTTGTGTTTACCTTACTTGGACTTCTTCAGGTTTTTGGATTTGTATATTTATATGTCTTTCTTCAAATTTTTGGAAGTTTTCAGCCACGATCTCTTCAAATAATCTCTCTCTACATCCCTCTCCCTTATCCTTCTAGCACTCCTGTAATCCATATATTGTATTACTTGATGAGTAATACAAGTCCCTTACTCATGCTTCACTTTTTCTCCTTCTTTTTCCCTTTTGCTCCTCAGACTTGATAATTTCAAGTGATCTCTGTTTAAGTTCACTGATTGTTTTTTCTGCCTGCTGGAGTGTGCTGTTGAACAGCTCTAGTGAATTTCTCATTCCAGTTATTGTATCTTCTAGCCCTGGAATTTTTGTTTGGTACCTTAAAAAATAATTTATCTTTGTTAATATTCTCATTTTGTTCATATATCATCCCCATAATGTCCTTTAATTCTTTGTCTGTGTTTTCCTTTAGCTCTTTGAACAAATTTAAGAGTTACTTTAAAGCCTTGATCTAGTAATTCTGATGCATGTGTTTCTTCAGGGACAGTCTCTGGAGATATATACTTGTTCCTTTGCATGTGCCTTGCTTTACTTGTATTTACCTTGCTCTTCTTCTGTATTAGATTTTTTTTTTTTTTGGCTTTTTAAAAGTGGAACTTTAAACCCTTGATTTGAGGCCTTTGTTCTTTTATAATATAAGCATTTAAAAGCAATAAATTATCTTTTAAGCACTGCTTTAGCCACATCCCTAGAATGTTGTTACGTTGTGCTTTCCTTTTCATTCAATTAAATATATTTTCTAATTGTTTTTGTGATTTTTTTCGTTGACCTGTAGGTTATTATTATTTTTTTAAATTTCCAAGTAATTAGATTTCCTTTTGATATGTTTATGTTATTAGTTACTCATTTAATGCTGTCATGGTCATAAAACATGCTCTGTATGATTTCGATCCTTTTAGATTTCTTGAGACCTGTTTCAAGAACCAACACAGGGTCTGTTTTCAATGAAATATCCAAGTTTGCCTCTGGTTATATCCTTTGCTATGAAGTGTCTGATGATCACAAAGCCACTCAGCTGTCTGGTGATTAGTATTTCCATGGTATATCTTTTACCATTTATGTATTTTTAACCTTTGTATCTTTGCGTATGATGTACGTTTATGTAGAGAGCATATAGTGTGGTCTGCAATTTCTTCCAATCTGGTAATCTTTGCCTCTTTCTTTGAGCGTTTAGGCCCTTTAAATTTAATGCAATATATTTTCTTTAAAACTAAAACTTGATAGTAGTTGTTTTTTTTTCTTCTTTTTTCCATTTGTCCTTTTTTCCACTCATCCTGTCTGGTTTTGGTTGGGTGTGCTTAGCATTCCATTTTATCTCCACTACTGTAATATTAGCTATGTCTGTTTTATTTTATTTTATTATTTTAGTGGTTACTCTTGTGCTTACAATATGCATCCTTAACTTTTCATGCTGTACCTTTAAGTAGTATGATGCCATTTCACATATAATGAATGAGCCTTACTAGTATATACCTTAATTTCCTCCTCTGACACTTTGGAGTATTTTTGGCATATATTCTACTTCCACATATGTTAGAAACAGTCAGTTATTTTAAAATTTCTTTTAAATGAGAAAAGTAAAGCCTATGTTTTATTCATTCATTCCTCTCAGTCAATCCAAGTCTCCTTTTCATATTATTTTACTTCTGATTGCAGAGTTTCATTAAACCTTTTCTTTTTTTCTTTTTTTAAAAAAAAATGTCTTTATTGATTTCAGAGAGAGGAAGGGAGGGGGGGAGAGAGAGAGAGAGAGAGAGAGAGAGAGAGAGAAACATCAATAATGAGAGAGTCATTGATCGGCTGCCTCCTGCATGGCCCCAATGGGCATGTGCCCTGACCAGGAATCAAACCCAGATCTCCTAGATCATAGGTTGATGCTCAACTGCTGAGCCATGGTGGTTGGGTGTAACCTTTACTTTAGTGAAGATCTACTGGTGGCGATTTACTCTCTATTCTTTGGTCTTAATTAGCTTCGATTCATTTTTTTAAAACAACAAAAAAATTGTCTTTATTGTTGAAAGTATTACAGATGTTCCCTCCACCCCCGTAGGTCTCCTCCCCCCTACACGCCTCCTCCCAGGCCTTCACCACGCTATTGTCTGTGTCCATGGGTTATGCATATAGGTATATAAGTTCTTAGGTTAATCTCTCCACACCCACCTACCCCTGCCTTCCCTCTGAGATTCATCAGTCTGTTCCATGCTTCTATGTCTCTGGATCTATTTTGTTCATCAGTTTATTTTGTTCATTAGATTCCACATATGAGTAAGGTCATGTGATCCTTATCTTTTTCTGACTGGCTTATTTCACTTAGCATAATACTCTCCAGGTCCCACCATGCTGTCTCATAGGGTAAGGGATCCTTCTTTTTTACAGCTGCATAGTATTTATTCCATGGTGTAAATGTCCAAGAAGATGCTTGATAAGATTTCAGTCTTCTTGAACTTGTAGAGACTTGTTTCGTGTTCTAACATGTGGCCTATCATTGAGAATGTCCCATGTGCACTTGAGGAGAATGCATATTCTGAAGCTTTGGGGTGAAAGGTCCTGTAAATGTCAGTTAAATCCATCTGATCCAGTGTGTCATTTAGAGTCACTGTTTCCTTGTTGATTTTTTGTCTGGAAGATCTATTCAGTGATGTCAGTGGGGTGTTAGAGTCCCCTACTATGACTGTATTGCTGTCAATCTCTCCTTTACAGTCCTCCAGAAGTGCTGGTTATTTTTTCAGCATGTTTGGGTCCTTTTTTTAATTGTTGAAAGTATTACAGATGTCCCCCTTTCCCCCCACATTGATCCTCTCCACCTGGCACCCCCTGTGCCCCCCCCCGCACGTCTTCTCCACACTATTGTCTGCATCCATAGGTCATGTATATGTGCATCTAAGTTCCTTGATTAATCTCTCTCCACTCCCACTCCACCCCCACACCTTCCCTCTGAAATTCATCCGACTGCTACATGGTTCTATATCTCTGTATCTATCTTGTTCATCAGTTTATTTTGTTCACTTGATTCCACGTATGAGCGAGATCATGTGGTACTTGTCTTTCTCTGACTGGTTTATTTCACTTAGCATAATCCTCTCCAGGTCCACCCATGCTGTCCCAAAGGGTAAGAGGTCTTTCTTTTTAAAGTTGCATAGTATTCCATGGTGTAAATGTACCATGGCTTTTTTATCTGCTCATCTACTGATAAGCACTTGAGCTGTTTCCAGATCTTAGCTATTGTAAATTGTGGCGCTATGAACATAGGGGTGCATAAGTTCTTTCTGATTGGTGTTTGGGGTTCCTTAGGACATATTCCTAGAAGTGGGATGGATCACTGGGTCAAATGGCAATTCTATTTTTAATTTTTTGAGGAAACTTTATACTGTTTTCCATAGTGGCTGCAGCAGTCTGCATTCTCACCAGCAGTGTACTAGGGTTCTCTTTTCTCCACATCCTCACCAGCAATTGTCATTTGATGATTTGTTGATGGTAGCCATTCTGACAGGTGTGAGGTGATATCTCATTGTTGTTTTAATTTGCATCTTTCTGGTGATTAGTGACTTTGAGCATTTTCTCATTTGGGTCATGTTTTATTATCCATTCATCTACCCTGTGTCTTTGAGTGAAGCATTTAATCCATTTACATTTATGGTTATTATTGATGAGTACTTATCTATTGCCATTTCATTTCTTTATGCCTATGTTTCCCATTCTATTTCTTATTATTATTACAGCAGTCCCTTTAACATTTCTTACAATGCTGGCTTGGTGGTGATAAACTCCTTTAGCTTTCTGTAGTCTGAGAAGCTCTTTATTTCAGCATCTATTTTGAATGATAGCCTTGCTGGATAGAGTAGTCTTGGTTTCAGATCCATGCTTTTCATTACCTTGAATACTTCATGCCATTCCCTTCTGGCCTGTAGAGTTTCTTATGAGAAGTCAGCTGACAGCCTTTTGGGAGCTCCTTTGCAAGTAATAGATTGGTTTTCTCTTGATGTCTTTAAGATTCTCTCTTTGTCTTGAATTTTTGGCATTTTAATAGTGATGTGTCTGGGCGTTGGCCTCTTTGGGCTCTTCTTGCTTGGAACTCTCTGTGCCTCCTGAAATTGTGTGACTTTTTCCTTCACCAGGTTAGGGAATTTTTCTGCCATTAGTTCTTCAAACAGGTTCTCTAACCCTTGCTTACTTTCTGGATCTTCTGGCACTCCTATGATGTTAATATTCTTATGTTTCATGTTGTCCCACAGCTCCATTAAACTGTCCTCCTGTTTTTTAATTGTTTTTTTCTTTTTGGTTCTCTGATTGAGTGCTTTTTACCCCCCTACCCTGTCTTCTAATTTGCTGATATGATCCTCAGCTTCCTCTAAACTGCTGTTTATTCCTTCCATTTTTTAAAAAATTTCTACTATGTAATTCTTAAATTCCTTCATAGATTCCATTTCTTTTCTCATGCTGTTGAGCATCCTTATGATCATTATTCTGAACTCTATATCTGATAGATTGCTTATCTCCATTTCATTTAGCTCTTCTTCTGGAGAATTCTCTTGTTCTTTCATTTGGGGCTTGTTTTTTTATCTCCCCATTTTGGCTGCCTCTTTGGATTTGTTTCTATGTATTATGTAAATCTTCCAGGACTCTCAGTCGTTTGGAAGTCTCTGGTGCAGGCCAATGTCAGACGCTGTTTGTGACTGGCCTTGAGTACTCTGTTTGAAGCTTTCCGCACTCCACAGCTTGTGGTTCCCTCTGCTGGGGCTTGGGGCTGGGTGTGTTTGGAGAGGACCAAGATGTGCACCAAGGTCTGCTTTTCAAAGCCCTGGGTCCAGAATCAAATCAGGCAAAGACTCAGAGCACCCAGAGGCTGATTTTTATTTAGTCTCTTAATGAACCTCAGGCTGTAGCAACTGCAACAGGGTGAGGCAATTGCTTCCCCCCAGGCAAAAGCTGCTTGGATGGTAAATGTTTGCCTGAGAAAAATGTCCTCTGCAGTATGGGGGAATGACTCAGCACAGGAATCCAGATGGCCGCTATGCTCTGAGCTCTATCCCCAAAGTCAGCATCTCTAGATTCTCCTCATACAGCTCTAGTCCATTCTGCCCTCCCTCCGCCAGAGCCCAAGGTGAGTGGCTGCACACAAAACTTTGTGTGTTGGCCCCCTAAGAAGGTGCCTGCCTTTTCAGACAGCTCTCCCTGGAGGACAGAAATCCGACTGCTTTTCACAGCCAGATGTTATGTGGGCACCTTTCTCAGCTCTGGTGCTCTGGGCTAGGAAGCCCAGCTTGCGGTTTAGGCCCCAGAGTTCTCAGTGGGAACCCCCCACAGCTGAGATATCCCTCCGGAACTTCAGCTTCTGCCTGAGGGAGCCCAGTCAGCCTTCTCATGCTTCCACACTTCCTACCAGTCTCTATGTGGTCTCCACTTTTTTCATCCTTGGTTATGAGGGTGCACTCCAGTTAGTCTTCAGTTGCAGTTGATTATTCAGGATGTTTTTTCTCTATTTTAGTTGTAATTCCAGTTTGGTCCTGGGAGAGCGTCAGTGTAACTTCCACTTAATCTGCTGCCATCTTGCAATCTCACTTTTTTTTTTTTTTTTAAAGAACAGTTAATCAAGATATAATTCAACTACCACTCAATTAACTCGTTTAAATTTTGCGATTCAATTCATATTAGCACACTTAGAGTTATGCAGCCATCACTATAATAAACTTTAGAATATTTTCATGCCTCAAATACTCTATGTTCATTACCTGCTAGTTCCCATTTCCCTAAAACCACCTCACCTGAGCCCTAAGCAACTGTTAATGTGCTTTTTGAATCTACAGATTTGCCTCTTCTCGACATTTCATATGAATGCAATCACACTCTATGTGGTCTTTTGTGATTAGCTTCTTTTACTTAGAATTGTGTTTTCTAGATTCTCCATGTATCAGTAATTCATTTTTTAATAGCCAAGTAATATTCCATTGTGTGGGTATGTCATATTTTATTTACCCATTCATCAGCTGATGGACATCATTTGATGGGTTATTTCCACATTGGGTATTATGAAAAACACTGCTATGGACATTTCTATGCAAGATTTTGTGTGGACATATATTTTCATTTCCCTTTGGGTGTATACCAAGGAAGCGCAACTGCTTGGTTATATGGTAACTCTATGTTTAATATTTGAAGGAATAGTAGACTGTCTTCCAAAGAGTCTGAACCATTTTACCTTCCAACCAGAAATGCATGAGGGTTCAAATTTTTCCACATTCTCCACAACACTTATCATTTTTCGTGGTTTTAATGTTAGCTGTCCTGGTGGGTGTGAGTAGTCTCTCACTGTGGTTTTGATTTGCATTTCCCTAAGGACTTTTCATGTGCTTATTGCCCATTTCCATATACTTTGGGGATAAATGACTACTCACACCTTTTCCCCATGTCTCAGTGAGGTTATATATTTTATTATTGGTCTGTAAAACTAATTTATATCATCTGGCTACAAGTCCCTTATATGTTATGTGATTTTCAAATGCTTTTTCCCATTCTATGGGTTCTCTTTTCACTTTCTTGATGGCATTATTTGCAGCAAATAAAGTTTTAAAATTTGATTTAGTTCAATATATCTGTTTTTCTTTTGTGTTGGGGCTTTTGGTGTTCTAAAAGACTATAGTCTAATCCAATGTCATGAAGATTTACCGCTATGCTTTCTTCTCAGAGTTCTGTAATTTTAGCTCTGACATTTGGGTCTGTGGTCCATTTTGAATTAAGTTTTGTGTATGGAGTGAATTAAAGATCGGGTCCAATTTCATTCTTTTGCATGTGGCTATCCACTTGTCTCAGCATCATTATTTTGAAAACATTCTTCTTTACCCCGTATAATTAATTATCTTGACACCCTGTTTGAAAATAATTTGACTGTAAATGTGAAAGTTTATTGATGGACTGTCAATCCTATTCCATTAATCTATATAACTATCCTTACGCCAAACCCACTGTCTCGATTGCTGAAGTTTTGTAGTAAGATTTGAAGTTGGGACGTGTGAGTCCTCCAACTTCAATCTTGTTTTTTTTCAAGATTGCTTTGGCTATTCTGGGACCCTTGAATTCCCAGGTGGATTTTGAAGTCAGCTTATTTTTTTCTGCAAAGAATCACCTGGGATTTTGTTGGATAGTGCATTGACTCTGTAGATCAGTTTGCGGTGTACTGTCATATTAACAATATTAAGTTTCCCAGCCCATGAGCAGGGGTTGTCTTTCCATTTCCCCCCCTTTTATAAATTGTTGTAGAGTATACATAACATAAAATTTAACATTTAATCATTTTTAAGTGTTCAGTTCTGTGTCATTAAGTACAATCACACTGTTGTGTAACCATCAGCATATTCATCTCCAGAACTTTTTTATTTTCCAAAAATGAAATCCTGTACCCATTAAACAGTAACTCTCCATTCTCCCTCTCTCTTTGCCCAGCCCAGGCAACCACCATTCTGCTTTCTATCTGTATGACATTCTGTCAATATCTGCATTACTTTTTAGTGTTCATTCTATTTACATTTACTATAATTACTGATATGGTAGGATTCATGTCTGCTGTTTTATTTTTTATCATGTTCTTATGCTCCTCTCTCTCACTACTGAAAGTGCTGTTTTGTGTTAAATAGATATTTTCTCATATGTCACTTTCATTCCCTTATTGTTTACTATATTTTTGAATTGTTTTCTTCGTGGTTGCCCCAGAGATTACAATTAAGATCTTAACTTAAAAGAATGTAATTCAGATTAATACCAACTTAATTTCAATATTATATAAAATCATTGAACCTATATACCTCTGGGCCTTCCAGCTTTTTTGTACTATTTTTGTCATAAAAATTGCATCTTTATATCTTTTAAGCACATTCAGACAGTTTATAATTATTGCTTTATGTACTTGTCTTTTAAATCAGATAAAGGCATAAAAGAGTTACAAACAACAATACATTTATGCTGTCTTTTATAAATGCCAGCCTAATTACCTTTAGTGATGCCCTTTATTTCTTCACATGGATTTGAGTTACTCTCTAGTGCCTTTTTGGTATTTCCCCTTAATACTTTTTTTGTAGGGCAGGTCTGCTGGTGATAAATTTGCTCAGTTTTTCTTTATCTGAGAATGGCTTTACTTCGCCTTCAGTTTTGAAGAATAGTTTTGCTGGATACAGAATCCTTGTGTGACAGTCTTTTTCTTTCAGCACTTTGAATACGACTTCCAAGTATCTTCTGTTCCCTGTGGTTTTTGATGAGAAGTCAGCTGTTAATCTTACTGGGGATCCGTGCATAGGATAAGCTGCTTTTGTGTCCTTGCTTTCAACATTCTCTCATTGTCTTTGACATTGAGAAGTTTGGCTAAGCTGTTAAAGGTGCAGATCTCCTTGAGTTTATCTTCCATGGAGCTGCAGAACTTTTTATTTGACCAGATTAATAATTTTAATGAAATTTGGGGAGTTTGGGGCCGCTATATTTTTCCAATATTCTTTTTTCCCTTTCTGCCCTCTCCTTCCCTTCAGGGACTCTCATTATGAATAAGTTGGTGTGCTTAATCATGTTCTGCAAGGCCGCTGAGACTCTGTTTATTTCACTTCATTATTTTTTTCCTTCAGACAGTACAATCTCAAGTGGCTTTAATTTCCAAGTTTGACAATTCTTTCTCATGCCAGTTTCAATCTCTCTCTTTCAGTTTGAGCCTCTCTAGTGATTTTTTAAAAACTGCAGTCATTATACTTTTCAGCTGCAGAGTTTCTATTTGGTATTTTTAAAATAAATTCTATCTCTGATGAAATTCTCTATTTCATAAGTCATTGTCCCTTTAATTCATAAGATGTGGCTTCCACTAGCTGTTTGAACATGTTTGCAGCAGCTGATTTAAAGTTGCTGTCTAGTACGTCCAATGTCTGGACAGCCTATGTATGTCCAATACTTTCTTGTTTCTTGGCATGTCTGATAAGTTTCGGTTGAAAGCTGGACATTTTAAATAACAGAATATGGTAACTCTGGAATTCAGATTCTGTCTCTTTTCCAGGTTCTGTTGTTGATGTATGTTGTGGGTATTCCTATTGCCAGTTATTTGTTTAGTGACCTCTCTGAACTACTTCTGTAAAGTCACTATCCTCTGATTTGTGTGGACACTGAAGTCACTGCTTGGTTAGCTTAGTGGTTAAACTAATGATTGAGCAGAGATGCCTTTAAATGCCTGTAACTGTTAAAATCTCCCAGTCATTTCCATGGGGCTCTGTGTATAGAGTGGGCATGCCTTCAACACTCAACCAGGCAGTTGTCAACTCTGTCTTAGCCTTCATTTCTGCTTGCACAGAGCCTCAGAGTAAACCAGAATTGAGAGCTTAGGGCCCCTTGGGGTCTTTCCAGAGCATGCCATGGGAATGTGCCTGGCTTTCTGAGCTCCTAAGGATATGTCATAGCTTTTCAAAGTCCCTACAGACATCTTATTACTCAGTTATTTCTTTTAAGGTTTTGGTTCAGCTATTGTTTGCCCCCTTGTGTTATCCACTTTTCAAAGTCCCTACAGACATCTTATTACTCAGTTATTTCTTTTAAGGTTTTGGTTCAGCTATTGTTTGCCCCCTTGTGTTATCCACTGCCTCAGGCAGCTGCAATGTTCAACAATTGCCTCTAAATGTTTTTGACAAATGTCCCCTTGGCAAAGGCAGTTGAAACTGGGCAAGCTCTGAGTCAGTCCAAATACAGACAGCCATGCAAATGGGGTCTTCCAAGAAACTACCAGACAACTCTCTGGGAATGAGGCTTTGCAAGGAGTCCCATCCCCTTTCTGCTCCCTCTGGCAGCTGTCAGGCTGCTGGTTTTCACCGTGATTGCAGGCTGTTAGAATTTAGGGTTACCACAGAGTTGGATACAGGGGCATGGGAATAGGGTTGGTTGAAATGCCACATAGCTCACTCTTCCTCCTCAGCTGTTTCTCTAGAATAAACATACCTGAGGCTGTTGCACATCTTTGGTGAATCTTCAGAGTTCTGAAAACACTGGTTTTGAACATTTCTGCCAGTTTCCTCATTGCTTTTAGGGGAAAAAGAAAAAGAGCTTTCAGAGGTCTTTCTTCTGCCCTTTTGGCTGACTTCCTGTACAATCGCCTCCTGTGCTTGTCTATTGGGGTGTTTGTTGCTATGCTGTACACTGTGTTTGGTACTTTGTGTACATGTCTCCAAAAAATAACTCTGCTGGTCACTCACCATGTGAAAGGCACCACAACAGGAGTTCTGGAAGCAAAGATGTATAAGATAGGATCCTTGATCTCAAAGGTGTCACTCTCGAATAGATTCAATTTAACTGGAACTTTTGAAGCATAATGATTGACAAGCCTACATCTGGTCACCAAATTATATCTTAATTCAGTTCAATGGGGGTTATTGTTCGCCACCGTTTCTTAAATATAAGCAGTTTTCCACGTGGATATTTGGCAGCAAGCCTGACTGATGTCTCTGGTCAGAACTAATTTCACTCCTAATCTCTTCAGGAAGCTGAGAGCCTCAAAGTGAGTAAGAGTGCAGATGAAGGGCTGCAGAGTTCTCCCATATGAAGAGTTAAAGTTGGTCATTCATTTGAATGACCAGTCTTGGTTTTCATAATTCCATAGCACCAAGTTAGTATTTTCCGCTTTTGCCATTACCCAGTGGTAAGGAGGCCACCCAATCCATGGGCTAGGAGAAAAAGTTTTCCAACACATCAAGAAATGATTTCAGCCTGGCCAGTGCATCTCAGCGGTTGTGCATCAACCTAGGATCCAGGAGACGCCGTTGGATTCCCCGTCAGGGCACATGCCCGGGTTAGGGGCTCCATCCCCAGCTGGGGGCATGCAAGAGGCAGCCGATCAATGACTCTTTCATCATTGATGTTTCTATCTCTCTCCCTCTCCCTTCCTCTCTCTGAAATCAATAAAAATATATTTAAAAAAACAAACAAAAATGAAATGATTTCAATGGAATGGAAATGATTATAAAACATAAAAATGTGTGGGATGAAGCTACAGCATTGCTAAAAGGGAGATTTATATCATTAAGGGCTCACATTAAGTAAAATAAAAAGCATCAAATCAATAATCTAAGTTCTCACCTCAGGAAACTACCAGAAGAAGAGCAAAATAAACCCAAAGCAAGCAGAAGGAAAGGAATGCTAAAGATAAGCCCACTAATCAATGACATTGGAAACAGAAAACCAAAAGGAAAATCAATGAAACAAAAGTTCCTTAATACTTACAAAACTCCAGCGAGACTGACAAAATAAACCTATAGTGATTCACTGTATTTGCGTGTATTTACTGAATGACTTTAATAACTATATTTGTGATACTTTATGTATGTACTTTACTTTAGAAACATTAAGTAACTATGTTCTTAATATGTATCATACAGTGGAAAGAAGAATAAGAGAAACATGGGGCTGTTGATTTAAAATAAGAAGGAAATTTGATTTCTCACATAACAGCTAGATGGCTGTCTTTCATGACAGAAACTATATTTTTGTAACATTTTCATAATTAGCTCAAGTTTGTTTGTAAAATGATAGCGATGATTCCACATTATCTGTGCCACAGTTCAGTTTTTTAGGCTACAATCAGGTCTTTTGCAAGTTGGCAAGTCCATGGACACAAAATATACCTAAAGTGTTCATTGACCAGGGGCTCGTATCTCATGACTCATGTGATAGTAAAAATGAGGTATTTTAATTTTTCTTTCTTCTTTTTTATTTTTATTTTTTAGATTTTGAATCTATTACCCTTTCATATTGTTGAAAAGGTCCTTGTCATATATGGACTTAGTTGAAGATCTGCTTTTTGTGAAATGTTATATATGGTTTCACAATTCTCTAACATACATTCGAAACTGAAATAACGATTATTAAAAAGTACTTTTTTTTTTTTTACCATGTCTCCATCTAAAAAGTTTGTGTGTGAGAGACAGTGTGTGTTTGCACATGTGCACATAAGATCTGAGCCATTTTATAGCCGGCCAAATTTATAACCTCAGGTCTTCTTAATAATTGTTAATAACTGTTTTGTTGTTGTTGTTGTTGAATAGTTCATTCTAATTTCAGGCAACAGATATTGTCATTCTCTTTGGACTGTTAGAGGAGGTTCCTATCAAAGTCATCATATATTCACTTACATTTACCTCAATGTTGTCTACTTTGTTCTCTTTATATTTCTTTCAACACAACAAATAAAGAGCTTTTCATCTTTGCTGCTGCAAACACAACAATGACAGCAGCAAGGTTATGGTGGTGGTGGTGGCTGCTGAGAAGGTCATCTTTACAGTAAAATGGCCACCAATAAAAGTAGAAAGGGATGATAGAAATAGAAAACCACCATTTTTCAACCACCAAAGTAATAATCAAATCAGACAAGAACCCTGAGTAAAAACTAAGGCCAAGGCCAAGAAGTGAATTTTTCTTTTGAAGAACAGAATACCCACATGGTATCAAAATATCATGCCACAGGCTGCTTATAAATCAGAGGGACAAAGGTACCTTTACAATGGAGTCACCTGTCCAACAGCACTTTAATAAATGTTCAAACTGAGCAATGCCAATAGCAGCACCGACAGCTTAGGAGCCTCCAGATGTGATGCAATGTGAATTCCTCATCACCTATTTGATATTC
>NC_138104.1:56053328-56073328 GCF_964146895.1 Miniopterus schreibersii | reverse complement strand
CTGTAGAGGGAATGCATGGGTTTGCGTGAAAGCGGGGGCGGGGGCGGGGGCGGGGGGAGGGGAGGTGTGTTGGTGGAAGGAAACAATTAGTACAGTGAGGAGTTGGCTGTTGACTAGATCCGGGTCTGGCATTTGATATGGGGCTCAACAAACATCTATTCAATGAATAAACGAGGGGACGAATGAATAATTATTGAAAGAGGGGCTTGGGATACAGCAGAATAATGTGATTTCGTGGGATGAAAAGGTCTGCCAACTTAAAAGGGGAGCAAAGAAATAGTTAAGATTACAGTGGACTTCAAGAAAAATATCAGAATGGAGTGTGATTTAAAAAATTGAATGTAGAGCATATATGAGACTAGTAATAGAATTGAGTGCCAGGGGCATAGATTCATGAGTGGGGAGTGAATGAATGCAGAAGATTAGGAAGACAGTTGTGGAAGTGGATGCCAGGAATAATAGCTGGATATAGCTGAATACAGGATGATACATGAGAGGGGCAAGTAGTAATTGTCGAAAGGGCACGAGCGTGCAGGTGAATGCCTGAAATGGGGTCTGTGTGGAGATGGACACAGACAATAGTGTGATGAAGGCCTGGGGGTGGGGGTGGGGTGGAGGGGGTCAGTGGGCAAAAGAGAGGGACATATGTAATACTCTCAACAATAAAGATAATTAAAACAACAACAACAACAAAACAACAACAAAAAGTAAGCAAGGAGGATAATAATTGGATTGAAAGTATACAGGACCCAAGCCAAGAGTTTCTCAGAACAAGGCTATGTATGCATGAGTGTGGCTTCCTGGGAAGGAGGTGACATGAGCAAGAAGGGAGGGTGCAATCTGGTTTCAGCAGTGAGCTGGATGGAGAAGAATCCAGCTCCTTCAGATGGGGTTTACCAAGGTCAGAGAAAGTATGTTTGGGGGTAGGGGATCATGTGGCCATCCTGACTTCCGCTCCTGGGCCTAGAACCAAGGATCCCAAGGAAATGCCTGCTATGCCCTGCTGCCCCTGTGACTCCACCACTGGGATTGAGACTAGAGCCCCATGGGGGATTAAACTTGGCCTCACAAGAGCTGTAAGTCGCTGTGCCTGCTGCCACAACTATGGCATCACTGACCAAATCGAGGACCATGAGCACTTCTACCTCTTCCAGGCCTGCGAGTGTCACAAGTGTGACCTCTTCTCGTGAGTATGGTGTCTGACAAGGGGAGGGGGGCCTCCTCTAAATGCGACTGACTTTAGACCTGCAATCTCCCACTTTACGGAGCACCACAGGGTCTTGCCTGCTGAGAGTGCCTTGAAGATGGAGCAGGGGGCACACCTAAAGAGGCACCTGACTCGAAGACTGATGAGTGGAGCCACACCTCCCAATGATCACAGCTTTGTCAAGAAGTTGGCCATTCGAGGAGGCATCCTCAGTAAGTGTCTCTGGCCAGGGAGGGAACCCGGGTTTGGGTATAGGGAACATGAATAGTTTTGCCACCAATCCTACCACCCAACTTTGATGTGGTCTTGGGCAGGCTACTCTTTGGGCCTTAGCTTCCCCAACTAAAAATGTCATCAGTATTATCTACCAAGTGTTGCTGGGAAGGTGAAATCTGGAGAGGAGGTGGGGTTTGAAAAGGTCCACAGTGAGATGAGACCTTAGATTGAGGGTGGGGGCACAGTTGGGTGGGGTAAGGGGAAAAGGACCTCCTAAGCTGCTTTCAGCCTCCCGCAGCTGGGAAGGAGAACACCATGCCCCAGCTTAATACCCACCCCTGTGCAACCCCTAGGGAGGTTAGGAGAGTCTGAGGTCAGTGGGGGAGGCTCCCAACTCAGCCACTGCCCAGACCCCTTCCTCTCTGTCTTGAAGATCTGGGTTCCATCTCTAACCCTACCGCGACTTGTGGGAAAACACTTCTCTCTGGGCCTCAATTTCCCCAGTTGCAAAATGAACAGTAAGACTGGCTGGTCTTCAAGGCCTTCTCGGTTCTGAACTTCGGGGTTTCTATCCTCATCCCAAAACATGCCCACATCTCCTCTCCATGGCCTGCCTGCTACCTGACTCCAACTTGTGCTCTGTTCCTGCAGGCAATCTCCCAAGGGACTGTGCTGATCGATCAGGCCCCAAAATCTTTGTCTCTGTCCTGGACTCCAGCACCCTTGAAGAAGCAACTGACAATTTCTCTTTCCAGGAATTCCCACGGGCCACCTGCCCTGATCAGCATGTGAGTGGACTGGAAAAAAAAAAAAAAAAAAAAGCATGGAGCTGGTTGTGCATTGTGTGTCCATCTTTGTGCTTGATGCCATGGGAGATGGAAGGAGGACGTGGAGGCAGCAGCGCTGGTGGTGGTGGTAGTGGTGGAGGAGGAGGAGGAGGAGGAGGAGGAGGGTGAGGAGGACGAGGAGGAGGAGAAAGGGGAGAAAGCGGCATCTCAGACTAATAGGCAAGGACAGGGCTCTCCCTGCTTTGCCATTTCCTACTTGTGAGAGCCTTTGGACAAGTGAGTTTAGGTTTCCGAGCCTCCATTTGTTTGTCAGTGTACTGAGAGGGGACAATATTGTACACCCATAGGGTTGGCAAGAGGACTAGCATAACACTTGCCACATAGCAGGCCTTTAACGAGTGGAGGCTTTTATTTCACATGAAACAGACTGATGGGATAGAAGGTCCCGCTGAAAAGAGGGACCATTATGGTGAGGGCCACAGAGGCCCAGGTGAGAGTCCAGAGACCATTGAAGAAAGCTTCCTAGAGATGAGCCAAGCTGGTCCTTCAAGTCCCATGGGGATTGGGGACTATGGAAGCAAGAACCAGTCCCTGAACAGGGACAGTAACCACATCTGTCCAGGTGCTTTGCAGATTGAAACACAGACACCTGTGATTTCCCATAACCTTCACTGTTGCCCTGAGAGTTTTAAAAAAGCAGGCAGGAATTTGTGTCTCAGGAAAGATAGAGAAAAGAGATGGAAAGGAAAATAGGCCAAGCAGGGGAAGTGACTTGCCCAAGCCAGAACGAGTAATGGTCAGCAGGCATTCGGACTGCCACATTCAGATATTGAAAAATCCTACCCCTCTCTGACTACTGGTAGTGTGTGTCTTCCAGAGGGTTTAATCCCCTGGCCTCTCCTTTCCTTGTTTCTAGATGCTCAACTCTGGCCCTCTAGCCCTATGCCACCCTTGACCCTTTTTTACTGCAGCCAAAGGTCCTGGGAAAATAGTTGGGTCCAGAACCCTGTCAGGGACCAAGCTTAGTAAATGGGAAGAGCAGAGCACCCCCGGTAGGGTGGAGCCTTCAGTGGAACTGGGGACAGAGGGGCACTTGTCCCATGAGGTGGGGAGGTGTGGGTTCCCAGCTCCCATTCTCTCACACCCTTTCCTTTACAGGTTCCCACAGCTTCTGACCAGGCCTCGGTTTCTGCCTCCTCAGAGTGGCAGCGGAAGTTGGAGGCGGCCGAGGCTCTGCTGATTCTGAGAGAATCTCCCCAGGCCCCTTCAGGCTCCATCTCCCAGCTCCAGCCTTGAGTTGCACCAGGTAGCTTGGTCCTTGAAAGGAGAACACGGTGTGGGAATAGTTGGGAAATGGGAGGGCGTTGTGGTAAGCGGGGCCTAACTGGAAGGTCAGGGTTGATGGGTTGAACCTCCATGGACCCAGGCACCCAAGCTCTTCAGCCTGATGCCTGAGGTGGCAGGTGATGGTTGTTCAGTAAATCATCAGTTTATTGAACTCTGTACTCAACAGCAAATGTCCAGGGCCCTGATGTCAAGAAACAAGGAAACTGGGGCCCTGAGAATGGCAGGGACTTGCCCCAGGGCATGTAGCATATCAAGTGGAAGAACCAGGTCTCCTGACTCTCAGCCTGGAGGTTTCTACCCCAACCCTTGTCATCTGGGGAGGACATATATAGGCGATATGTGCCTATTTTGGAAGGGGATTCTGGTCCTTGCCTTCAGGGAGCTTCCAGTCCAGATATGGAGCCTGGATGCTTCACAAGTTGTGTTTTGCAGCTAAATCTCAATGATGAGCCTGGAGAGGAAGGACTGGAGGAGGTCTGAGGAGAGATAGACACCTGGGCAGGCTTAGAGGGAAGGCTGGGCACTCCCAGACCAAAATGGTAGATGGGGTATAGTGTGTGAGTGAAGCAGCAACCCTGTAGGAACTGCTGGAGCAGAAGGGCATAAGGCTGGAGAGGCTACCAATCACAGAGTTCTGGCATGCCAGGCTTAGGAGGCTAAACCAGCAACTGTGGGTGGTGAGGAGCCAGGGAATGGGTGAGCTAGGCAGGAGCATATTCAAAGACTCTGGGCTTGGCAAAAAGAAATGTGGTGACTGTGATGGAGGGACTAGAGGAAGCAAGACTTGAGATGGGCAAATCAAGGGAGGAAGAGTTCTGTGCAGTAATCCAGGTGGCAAAGCTTCGACTGGGTGGAACAAAAAAGAGGGGAGAGCCGGAAGGGGAAATGGACTTGAGCTGGCCCTGACCCCTCCCTTTCTGTCTACAGCTCCTGCTGGAGATAGAGGGCTCCAGCCTTCTAGCCCCTCTCTCCGACCCAAGCCAGCCAGCTCTGTTTCTCTGCCTATTGGACACCTGGGGCTCATCTCCCTCTTGAGCTAGAAGCCCAGAGGAGGAGGCGTCTCTAGAGTACTGCTTATTTATGCATTTGCAAAATGTTTAATGTTCAAAATGCTTAAAAATTTTAAAGAAGCCTTCGGGTGCTTCTATAAGCTTTCAGACCCCTTTTATTGTATGGGGCAATTCCTTGGCTGAGGGCAGATATTCTTGTACCTCCATCACTTACTCCCTTGGGGGACTTTGTTATGTCAGTAATAGAAAGAGTTTAACTCTCTTGAACTTATGTTTTTAAAATCAAAACCATACAGCCACAGTATGCGTGGTTCCAGTTAAGTATATAAGAAGATACATAATCAAAAAAACTATGTGTTTCTATAAGTGTGAATATATGTACTAAAATACATTGACAAAAGTCTTGAAGGAAACACACCAAAGTGGCAATTGTGCTTACCCTTGGCTTGAGGGGTGGTGATGGTGTGGATGGTCAAAGGAGGACTATTATTTGATCTACATTTTTGAATCATTTCCAGTGAGAATGCACAGAGCAAGTATTTGTGTAAATAAGACAACTTTGAAAGCAGATGAGAAAACAAAAATAAGGACTAGTTATATTATTGATGCCCCCCCCCCCAAATGACTAGAACCCTCCTCCCTAGCCACACATACCCTTCCCTTCTTGGAGGAATTTCTGAGATTTTGGTAAAACTTCTTTATCCTGGCATTCAATAAGGGTGTACTGAGAGCCTACTCTGTCTTGGGGTTCTTCATGTACACAATCACATCCTACTTACACAAAAGCCCTGTGGCTGTCATTAATAGGAGGAACCTGTTGTACTTCTCCAATGCAGCATCCCTCTCTCTGCAAACAACACATCTGATGTGGCTAACTCATTACCTCATGAAGCTGTAGGCTGGCTGAGTAAATGGGAAAGGTTTCTTTATAGTTAGCTATCCTTGATGTGGAGATCTGGTCAACCTCACTCATAGCCCCTTCCCCTGACATTGTCTCTAGAAATAACTTCTAGGGATAAGCTGAATACCTTAGAGCTTTTCTCTATTCCATATTTTATTTTCTCAGCCCCAAGACCTTTAACTTGAAGACCTGGTATTTTCTTTCCCCTCCCATACCTTCATATATCACCACATTCTCCCCTCAATTGAGCTTTTAGTCCCAGGGAAGAACAGTTTCAGACACACACAAGCTGTCCTGCCTCAGGCTCTTTGCTCTTATGTCTATCCTTTGGGCCAACTACATGCCCACTCTCTTTTACATTTATCCTCCAGGTCTCTGGTGACTTCTCACCACAAAGATCTCTCTGTCTTTTTCCCAACCACCCTCACCCCATGTTTGTTGGGTGTTTCTCACAATACACTGAACTCTTACTGCTGATTAGTTAATTTCCATGACATTCTCCAGTACCCTCTGCCTACTCTCATCTCTTGGATATAGTTTCTGTGTCTCATTCATCCTCCTATCCCCAGCACAAGGACAATTAACATAATTTAATGTATGTGGAGTAAACAAGTTAGCAAGCATTCTATGGTAGTGACCATGGAACTGTTATTGATGCTTTCACTGGCACTTTTACTTAATTTGGCATGTCTCCAGAACCAGCATTGGCTCCCCAGGCTCCCCAAAACATCCTGTTTTCACTCATTTCATAGGTACCCACATTTCAGTCCTTGCTTACAGTTTAGCTTTCCTCTAGATAAAGTACTCCAAGTACTTATGCTTCAGAATACCTTTATTGGCTACGGTCTCCAGCTCTGCAGAGGTGAAGTGCTGCTTCTCAAGATGAACCTACAACATCTGCAGCACTTCCCAGACATTCTCCTCAGGAGTATGTGCAGTCTTCATGAAAGCCACTCTCAAGATAGTCACCAGGAGCACTGTCTATGTCTAACCTTGGTCTCATTTCCCACTGAGCAAGGCATCTAGTTAATCATTCAGGGTGGAGGAGTATTGCACAGGATCATGCCCCTCATGGTATTCCAAGACATTCCTCAAGTTCTCTGAGGATCTCAGGGAGCAAGCCTTTAAGGGTTTGAGTACATACATACCTAGGCCTGCAGGCCTTTTTTATTGGCAACTTATTTGGTCCTCAACCAGGAAGAGAGGTATCAACTCAGTTGCCTTCTTGCCCAGAGAGTCCAGGCAAAGCCACCCCAAAAAGTTTCCTTGTGTACCTTTGATATTTCATTTTGTTTGGTTTGGTTTTTGCTGTCTTATGATAAGATAATTTAACATGAGATTTACCCTCTTAACAAAATTTTAAGTGCATAATACTTCTTACACAAAACATCTAAAATAGTCAAACTTGTAGAAGCAGAAAAATAAAATGGTGGTTGCCAGAGGACAGGGGAAGGGGGATATGGAGAGGTGTTGTTTAATGGGTATAAAGTTATAGTTATACAAGATGAGTATGTTCTAAAGATCTGCTGTATAACATAGTGCCTATACTTAACAATGAAGGATATATTTTTAAGTGAGAAAAGGCCAGGTGGAGAAGTTTGTGTAGATTATGTAACATTTATCTAAGAAGGAGAACGGAGTGTAATCAATGTCTCTCTGATGAGAGACACAGATCCAATGGCAGGTAACACCAATTGCCCCATTCGCTTAACCTTTTAAAAATCTGTTTAATACACCCCTGCATGAGTTTTTCTTATTCTGGTGTCCCTACTTATCCCCTTCACCCAATTTTGGCTGTCTCTGAGAACGCACATTCGACAATAAATGCTTTTGACAATTCATTCTGCTCAATATTTGTTCCTGATCATTCCATTTAAAAAAATTAATAATTAGTATTTTCCCTAGACATTAGGCTATTTTTGCTCAGAAACCAGTGGTAGTAGCCCTTTACAGTCTTGCAGTGTCAGTGGCCTACTTTAGAAAGTGGTGCCTTTCTGGGCAAGGGTTGAAAGCAGTGGAGTGCTGGAGGGGACTCTTACTTGAACATAAGAGCAAACTGTCAAATTTTCAGGAATTTTGCAAGCCAGCTATTAAGAACAGCTGTTATTAAAACTAATTTATATAAAGTAACAATTACATTACATACATCATATTGAAAACAGACATAGTGCATATTCAAACCTCATCAATCCCTAATGATTTCCTTACATTTTGCTATTATCTATGCTCTTGAGGTTATGCGCATTTATTGTATCTGAGTAATGGAAATACATCTTCTCCCAACTCTGCATTAATTGACATCACATCGGTAGTTTGAAATCAGCAAATGCTATATAGCACAGTGCATTTGCCCCATCTCTCCCCCACCCCCAGACAGCCTGCTGTTAAACATTTACCTGTGTACCACTGGTTGAAACTGATCCACTCTACAGATGCTCTGATCTGTTGGATATCCTCAGATCCAACCAATGCTGTTGTATAACATACAAGAGTCAAGATGTAACTCACACTGTTCTATAAAGTGATGCTTTAAAACTGTGAACTGCAGCAGTGCATGACAAAGGATACTTCACAACAAAAGGTTTGATATATAACATTTATGACGATATCCTAAGATGCCCATAATATGTCATTAAGAGACTTTTCTAAAAGGTATATAGCACAACGCATGGGAAGCAGGGCACCAGTATCAGGTCTAAAAAGCCCTGCATAAAAGGGCAGGTGGGACACAGAAAAATAAAAGGGCATAGGGAAAAGAGGCTTACTTTTTCTCCCAATCTCCATCACTTTATTACTCTTTTCCTCCCTCTTCTCACTCCACACCCTTTAACTCAAAATATACTTGTTTTATAAACTCAGCTGTGGGACTGTGGCATGCCTAGGACACAATTGCATAGCAGGGTTTTAGTCATTTTCCAGATAACACTTTTTCCTTCCTCCAAGAACATGTGAACTTGTTCACTGGATGCTGGGAGAGTAAGAGTTTAGGGATCACTGATTTAAGTAACAAACCAGGCAAAGAAGGAAGGCATGAGATGGACATCAGTCTTGCTCTATAGGCTGAGTGATTGTGCATGTTTGCTTATCTGGCATTAGATAAGAAATATAAGAAATCTGCCTTGCCTTCTGAAGGCCTTAAGTTGTAATTGATGTCATCATCATCAATCGTCTTGGGTAACAAAGAGGGAAAAGGGAAGGTAGGAGGGAGGAAACATGATGGGAAAGAATCGTTGACCTGGCATATCCAGTTGAGCTTTCTGTCTTCCTGGCGGTGCCTCCAGTTCTTCATTTGTTTGGAACATCAGCAAATGGCTGAGAAACAAGTGCTGGTAAGAGCTGATAGGTTATTGCACATTGTTACCTTGAGCACAAAATAAAGGGACTATTTCTGAAAGATCTTTTGACTGGATGTGCGCCACCTCAAATTTTGAACCTTTCACTCAATGCATTACTTTTTTTAAAAAAATTGTTAGCTAATTTAGGGCCTGGCAAAGAGAAGGGAGTCTTCCCCCAACTTTGGCCAAAAATTTCCTCTAAAACACTTGTGCAAGTTACTTTTACTCTTTGAGCTCATTTCCTCATAGGCGAAAGGGGGATAATAATGTTTAGTTTACAGAGCTGCTGAGAGGCTCTATGTACTTAGCAGTATATAGAGGGCACAGGATAAATAAATGAAAATGATTCTTCCTCATATTCCCTGGGTCTATCAAAGGTAGGCTCTGGGTCTAATTCATCTCCCTTCTTTTGATTCTTCTTGTCCTGATTGGCTTCAGTTTCCCCCACTGTAAAATACACATTGAGTTAGAATCATACTGGCATTCCATTGGCCAAAGTTGGCCTGCATGAATGTATTGCTTGGCCCACATATAGGGCTTTAAGAGGAAATCACAGCCAACATTTTTTTTTTTCACATCCTAGATTTATTACAACTGACCTGCAGGCAAAAGGATAGAACTATTACATAAACACTTCGATTCCATGTATATATCTTAAATAGAGGAGGAATTCAAACAAGAATACAGGATAAAATATTCCAAAGCTCCAAGAAGCAGTTATGGTACTGAGCTCCATTTTTACAGACAAATAAGGCAATATCCCTGCACATTAGCTTTTCAATAATTTTTATACATTTTTCTATGGTACAAGAGAAAAATAACACAGAGCTGACAATGTACAGTTCTTACACTATTTTCACAGTCTGTGAATACTATACACCCTTTTGTTTTAATAAAGATACAT
This sequence comes from Miniopterus schreibersii, assembly GCF_964146895.1. Classification (NCBI taxonomy): domain Eukaryota; kingdom Metazoa; phylum Chordata; class Mammalia; order Chiroptera; family Miniopteridae; genus Miniopterus; species Miniopterus schreibersii. The sequence goes on along the minus strand of NC_138104.1, from coordinate 56,063,620 downwards.
TGTAATAAACTCCTTGCCCTTAAGTTTATAGTTTATAATAATCTATGATTAATACACTAAAATTGCCTTTTTGTGTGGTCATCCACACAACAGCACAGTCAGATCAGCTCCTGGACAGTCAGAACTGCTTTGATCTCCATGTGTACAATGGCAAAGTGACCCTACGCTGAGCCAGACGGGAAATCGACAGCAGAGAAACAAACTCCTCGGTCCCTGGGAGACGTGGAGGATGGCTTGGTGTGGGTGAAGGAAGCCACACAACGATGCTTCCTTGCAGAACACTGTGAGTCTAAGGTTTAGGATGCCATGGGGGAGAAAATAGGAAAATTAGGCAAGTGGACCAAAGCAATAAATCATTTTTGAATTCTGAAATTTACAGGGATGTGACTTTAAAACAGCACCATTCTCCCTTTATTGTTTAGTGTGTATGATTGTCACTCTGGGAGGAGACACAGCAATACCTGCCCCATGTGGTTCAGTGACTGCATCACCCGTCGCGGACCACAGCTGCTTTCTATTCCAGTGCGCCTGAGCCACTCACAGTGCTGCGTAGAGCCCAGTGCCCCGCGCCAGGGAGCAGAGCAAGCCCAGGAGAACCTGGCTATGGGTGAGTGAGGAAGCAAGCGAAGGGCAGCAGACTTCAATGGCCTCATCACTACTCTGGGGCTGTTTGGGGATTTTTGTAGAATTCCAATTCCAAGAAATGATGGTGAACTTCTAGAGATTCTTGCAGGTGCTGAGCATATCTAAGACTGTCCCTTCAGGTCCACATTGGGTCATGTGTTTCTAGAAAGATGCTTTCTCATCACCTACCACACGACTGAGCCCCGTGTCTCTCAGCCTTTAAACACGGGCATGTGAGAGGTTTGGGGCTAGAAATCCTTGGGGAGGAACATCCCTGGTAATTATAAAGGTTTTTGATATGGGGGGGAAAGGTGAAATATTGGATTAAAGCAGAGGTCACACAGTGGCAATAGACTATACAGACAGGGAAAGAAATTCAGAAACCAAAGACCTGGACCAGTGATGGCAAACAGCTGAGATTTGGTCTTTTGCTGCCTATGAGTAATTGTTATCTAATCAATCAAGGCACATTGCTCCTTGATACTTCTCCCTGGTAGTGAGTTTTGATGGCTAAAGTATCGGGTTCGGGACAAAGGGGAAATGTGAAGCTGCTACAAGTTGTTCAGATAAGATACTAGAATTAAAAACATCTGTAAACGTTGCCCTCTGTACTTTTTTCTTCTGTCAGTCCCGATGGATTGTGGCAGGTGGAGCCTCACACTGGCAGCACACCAATGCTGAGTGACAACTCTTAGGATCAGCACCTTCTTTGACAAGTGGCAGGCTCCTAAGTCTCCCAATGAAGAGCAGAAGGACTGGCCAAGGAGAAAAGAACACATTCTGTCCTGTCTTGATATTTTAATGTTCGCCTCTTTGAACGCAACATGGTTTTTGGTAAAGATAAATTCATTCTAATTTAAAATTATATTTCAAACAGGAATTGGCTGAGCAAGTCGATCCCCGAACATCGACTGTGACGATAAAGCAACAGAACGTCAGATCAGTAAATCTACTGCACTTGGTGAAGAAAGGAAATCCTCCTGTCTCAGCCCCAGAAGGCAATGTGTCTCACTGGCCATGCAAGCTCTTCTCACCATGCCCGAGTCTACGTTCAGACACAACACTCCCATCACTTCATTCTCCCAGGATTTGGAAGTCTGACAAAATACCACTCCAGTAGCTGTGTCTCCAAGTTTTGAGTCTAGAAATTAATTTAAGATGTGACCTAATCACAGTCAACAAATTGATCATACTGACTTCCATGCTTCATGAGTGTGTCCACAGGAAAGAGCAGGATGAGGTCTCTGACCAGCACTAACACTGAGATCAGCGGGTGTTTCGGGGATGCACGTTCTAGGTGACGGGAGTACAGACATTATGGAAACAAACACCAATCTTATTGCCCATGGTGTCTGTCGAGCAATAAAAACACTGATACGGGTGAAAATTCTTTACGTCTTGCTTCCTTTCAGCCCTTTTTTCTAGAGTCTGACGTAGCAGCAGCATCAATCGACATACATGGGGGAGCTGGGAGTAGCTGGCATTTGATCCAGGATTTTACAAACATACCTTGCAACCTCTATGGTACGTTCTTCATACATTAAAATAAAGGGATGTTTCAGAAGTTCTTTATACTTTGGCCTTTTGGATTCGTCCTTTGTAAGGCACAAGTTGACAAAGTTGATGAAACTTGGAGAGAACTCCCTTTCCTCTGAATTACTCAGTTGTGGAGGATCTCCTTTCACGACTTGTGTTAGTTGATCAAATACACTATTCCGCTTTGGATAAGGAAACCAGCCTGTGGCCAACTCGTACAATGTGATCCCCAAACTCCAGACATCAGAGCGGACATCATAGCCTTGTTGTGACGCACTCGGGTCTATTCTCTCCGGTGCCATGTACGGCCTACACCCAGCATCTCTCGTCTTGGCAACGGAACCCATGAGCTGTCCACTGATGCCAAAGTCACAGAGTTTAATATTTCCACTTCTGTCCAGAAGGATATTGGAAGGTTTGATATCTCTGTGAATGATTTTCAAGTTTTCTTTTAAGTGGTTTAGTGCTTTCACAGTTGCTAAAGTGATTTTGCCTAAAATTTCTTCTGGAATAACATCATCTAATACACTATATACATATTTGTAAAACTTATCAAAGGAGGTAGACATGAGTTCCATACAGATCCAACAGTCACCCTCTCTGAAGAGTGAACCATAAAACTGAACAATGTATGGGCAATCACTACTCTGCATTACTACATCCAAATCCATAAGAAGTTGTTTTTGTTCTTTTTCATCCACTGTTGACCAAATTCTTTTCACTGCCATTATCTGTTCACTCGGTTTGTGGACCATTTTGTTGACAGAGCCATATGCTCCTTGCCCGATTTCTCCCAGGTCCTTCAAGTCCTCAGCAGTAAAATCTCAGTGTTGTTCAGGGGAGATCTTCAGTTTTCCCGACGATTCGATGCTGTGTGTTCTCAGTCTCTCTATGTGTGGGTTTTGAACTCTGGTAGGATTGGGATTCAGAGTAAACCTTGCTGTAGATTTGAAAGGTGGATTTGCAAAATTCAACTTCAGTGCTTTGCGTTTACCCTGCATGCTGCTGACGGCCGGGTGGCCCGGCGCCGGGGACCTCATCGGGCCTGGGGTGCCGCTGCCGCTTCCACCCCCGGAGCCGCCACCATTGTTGGGAGTCCACAGACATTTTAAAATTGAGATATTTTACATAGAAATCTAGAATTCCATCTTCTCTTAAAAAAATCAGATGTGGCAACAATGAGTCCACATTCCTGCATGGCAACAATTGACTAGAGCCAAGTGGCAGCTGTCCCCTTAGGTAGAGCATGCACTGTCAGTTGGCCAGAGCCCATCTGGCCTGCTCTCATTTATATGATCTGCTTGATCTTGCAGACATTTCTACCTGTGGCCCTCTGGACAACTGGAAACAGTCTATACCAGGCAACCGGTACACAGTTACTTGCTCAATGAATAAACTCCTACCCTTTTTTCTCTACCTTTTTCTTACCCAGCCATATTAAGAAATCCCAATTATTAAGTAAGGTGATTTTCACTTTGAAAGGTGAGTTGAACAAGTCTGTTAGAGTCAGGATAGTCTAGGTTATACTGTAGTAACAAACAACTCCTGTATCTCAGTGCCTTACAACAACAAGAGTTTATTATTTGCTCTCTCTCTCTCTCTCTCTCTCTCTCTCTCTCTCTCTCACACACACACACACACCTAGACACAAAAATGAAAAAAAAAGATAGTCATATTTTTACATGCATGGATCCATACATGAGTGCACTAGTATGTTCACAATCATGAGTCAAATAAAAACTCTGGCACATGAACATATGAACACCCAAAACCCCATTTTGAGACGAATCAACTTAGATTGCACAACCTTGTTTTTGTAGGACATAAAAAGGCCCCAGGATCCAAGGGAGTAAGTGATGGAGGTACAAGAATATCTGCCCTCAGCCAAGGAATTGCCCCATACAATAAAAGGGGTCTGAAAGCTTATAGAAGCACCCGAAGGCTTCTTTAAAATTTTTAAGCATTTTGAACATTAAACATTTTGCAAATGCATAAATAAGCAGTACTCTAGAGACGCCTCCTCCTCTGGGCTTCTAGCTCAAGAGGGAGATGAGCCCCAGGTGTCCAATAGGCAGAGAAACAGAGCTGGCTGGCTTGGGTCGGAGAGAGGGGCTAGAAGGCTGGAGCCCTCTATCTCCAGCAGGAGCTGTAGACAGAAAGGGAGGGGTCAGGGCCAGCTCAAGTCCATTTCCCCTTCCGGCTCTCCCCTCTTTTTTGTTCCACCCAGTCGAAGCTTTGCCACCTGGATTACTGCACAGAACTCTTCCTCCCTTGATTTGCCCATCTCAAGTCTTGCTTCCTCTAGTCCCTCCATCACAGTCACCACATTTCTTTTTGCCAAGCCCAGAGTCTTTGAATATGCTCCTGCCTAGCTCACCCATTCCCTGGCTCCTCACCACCCACAGTTGCTGGTTTAGCCTCCTAAGCCTGGCATGCCAGAACTCTGTGATTGGTAGCCTCTCCAGCCTTATGCCCTTCTGCTCCAGCAGTTCCTACAGGGTTGCTGCTTCACTCACACACTATACCCCATCTACCATTTTGGTCTGGGAGTGCCCAGCCTTCCCTCTAAGCCTGCCCAGGTGTCTATCTCTCCTCAGACCTCCTCCAGTCCTTCCTCTCCAGGCTCATCATTGAGATTTAGCTGCAAAACACAACTTGTGAAGCATCCAGGCTCCATATCTGGACTGGAAGCTCCCTGAAGGCAAGGACCAGAATCCCCTTCCAAAATAGGCACATATCGCCTATATATGTCCTCCCCAGATGACAAGGGTTGGGGTAGAAACCTCCAGGCTGAGAGTCAGGAGACCTGGTTCTTCCACTTGATATGCTACATGCCCTGGGGCAAGTCCCTGCCATTCTCAGGGCCCCAGTTTCCTTGTTTCTTGACATCAGGGCCCTGGACATTTGCTGTTGAGTACAGAGTTCAATAAACTGATGATTTACTGAACAACCATCACCTGCCACCTCAGGCATCAGGCTGAAGAGCTTGGGTGCCTGGGTCCATGGAGGTTCAACCCATCAACCCTGACCTTCCAGTTAGGCCCCGCTTACCACAACGCCCTCCCATTTCCCAACTATTCCCACACCGTGTTCTCCTTTCAAGGACCAAGCTACCTGGTGCAACTCAAGGCTGGAGCTGGGAGATGGAGCCTGAAGGGGCCTGGGGAGATTCTCTCAGAATCAGCAGAGCCTCGGCCGCCTCCAACTTCCGCTGCCACTCTGAGGAGGCAGAAACCGAGGCCTGGTCAGAAGCTGTGGGAACCTGTAAAGGAAAGGGTGTGAGAGAATGGGAGCTGGGAACCCACACCTCCCCACCTCATGGGACAAGTGCCCCTCTGTCCCCAGTTCCACTGAAGGCTCCACCCTACCGGGGGTGCTCTGCTCTTCCCATTTACTAAGCTTGGTCCCTGACAGGGTTCTGGACCCAACTATTTTCCCAGGACCTTTGGCTGCAGTAAAAAAGGGTCAAGGGTGGCATAGGGCTAGAGGGCCAGAGTTGAGCATCTAGAAACAAGGAAAGGAGAGGCCAGGGGATTAAACCCTCTGGAAGACACACACTACCAGTAGTCAGAGAGGGGTAGGATTTTTCAATATCTGAATGTGGCAGTCCGAATGCCTGCTGACCATTACTCGTTCTGGCTTGGGCAAGTCACTTCCCCTGCTTGGCCTATTTTCCTTTCCATCTCTTTTCTCTATCTTTCCTGAGACACAAATTCCTGCCTGCTTTTTTAAAACTCTCAGGGCAACAGTGAAGGTTATGGGAAATCACAGGTGTCTGTGTTTCAATCTGCAAAGCACCTGGACAGATGTGGTTACTGTCCCTGTTCAGGGACTGGTTCTTGCTTCCATAGTCCCCAATCCCCATGGGACTTGAAGGACCAGCTTGGCTCATCTCTAGGAAGCTTTCTTCAATGGTCTCTGGACTCTCACCTGGGCCTCTGTGGCCCTCACCATAATGGTCCCTCTTTTCAGCGGGACCTTCTATCCCATCAGTCTGTTTCATGTGAAATAAAAGCCTCCACTCGTTAAAGGCCTGCTATGTGGCAAGTGTTATGCTAGTCCTCTTGCCAACCCTATGGGTGTACAATATTGTCCCCTCTCAGTACACTGACAAACAAATGGAGGCTCGGAAACCTAAACTCACTTGTCCAAAGGCTCTCACAAGTAGGAAATGGCAAAGCAGGGAGAGCCCTGTCCTTGCCTATTAGTCTGAGATGCCGCTTTCTCCCCTTTCTCCTCCTCCTCGTCCTCCTCACCCTCCTCCTCCTCCTCCTCCTCCTCCTCCACCACTACCACCACCACCAGCGCTGCTGCCTCCACGTCCTCCTTCCATCTCCCATGGCATCAAGCACAAAGATGGACACACAATGCACAACCAGCTCCATGCTTTTTTTTTTTTTTTTTTTTCCAGTCCACTCACATGCTGATCAGGGCAGGTGGCCCGTGGGAATTCCTGGAAAGAGAAATTGTCAGTTGCTTCTTCAAGGGTGCTGGAGTCCAGGACAGAGACAAAGATTTTGGGGCCTGATCGATCAGCACAGTCCCTTGGGAGATTGCCTGCAGGAACAGAGCACAAGTTGGAGTCAGGTAGCAGGCAGGCCATGGAGAGGAGATGTGGGCATGTTTTGGGATGAGGATAGAAACCCCGAAGTTCAGAACCGAGAAGGCCTTGAAGACCAGCCAGTCTTACTGTTCATTTTGCAACTGGGGAAATTGAGGCCCAGAGAGAAGTGTTTTCCCACAAGTCGCGGTAGGGTTAGAGATGGAACCCAGATCTTCAAGACAGAGAGGAAGGGGTCTGGGCAGTGGCTGAGTTGGGAGCCTCCCCCACTGACCTCAGACTCTCCTAACCTCCCTAGGGGTTGCACAGGGGTGGGTATTAAGCTGGGGCATGGTGTTCTCCTTCCCAGCTGCGGGAGGCTGAAAGCAGCTTAGGAGGTCCTTTTCCCCTTACCCCACCCAACTGTGCCCCCACCCTCAATCTAAGGTCTCATCTCACTGTGGACCTTTTCAAACCCCACCTCCTCTCCAGATTTCACCTTCCCAGCAACACTTGGTAGATAATACTGATGACATTTTTAGTTGGGGAAGCTAAGGCCCAAAGAGTAGCCTGCCCAAGACCACATCAAAGTTGGGTGGTAGGATTGGTGGCAAAACTATTCATGTTCCCTATACCCAAACCCGGGTTCCCTCCCTGGCCAGAGACACTTACTGAGGATGCCTCCTCGAATGGCCAACTTCTTGACAAAGCTGTGATCATTGGGAGGTGTGGCTCCACTCATCAGTCTTCGAGTCAGGTGCCTCTTTAGGTGTGCCCCCTGCTCCATCTTCAAGGCACTCTCAGCAGGCAAGACCCTGTGGTGCTCCGTAAAGTGGGAGATTGCAGGTCTAAAGTCAGTCGCATTTAGAGGAGGCCCCCCTCCCCTTGTCAGACACCATACTCACGAGAAGAGGTCACACTTGTGACACTCGCAGGCCTGGAAGAGGTAGAAGTGCTCATGGTCCTCGATTTGGTCAGTGATGCCATAGTTGTGGCAGCAGGCACAGCGACTTACAGCTCTTGTGAGGCCAAGTTTAATCCCCCATGGGGCTCTAGTCTCAATCCCAGTGGTGGAGTCACAGGGGCAGCAGGGCATAGCAGGCATTTCCTTGGGATCCTTGGTTCTAGGCCCAGGAGCGGAAGTCAGGATGGCCACATGATCCCCTACCCCCAAACATACTTTCTCTGACCTTGGTAAACCCCATCTGAAGGAGCTGGATTCTTCTCCATCCAGCTCACTGCTGAAACCAGATTGCACCCTCCCTTCTTGCTCATGTCACCTCCTTCCCAGGAAGCCACACTCATGCATACATAGCCTTGTTCTGAGAAACTCTTGGCTTGGGTCCTGTATACTTTCAATCCAATTATTATCCTCCTTGCTTACTTTTTGTTGTTGTTTTGTTGTTGTTGTTGTTTTAATTATCTTTATTGTTGAGAGTATTACATATGTCCCTCTCTTTTGCCCACTGACCCCCTCCACCCCACCCCCACCCCCAGGCCTTCATCACACTATTGTCTGTGTCCATCTCCACACAGACCCCATTTCAGGCATTCACCTGCACGCTCGTGCCCTTTCGACAATTACTACTTGCCCCTCTCATGTATCATCCTGTATTCAGCTATATCCAGCTATTATTCCTGGCATCCACTTCCACAACTGTCTTCCTAATCTTCTGCATTCATTCACTCCCCACTCATGAATCTATGCCCCTGGCACTCAATTCTATTACTAGTCTCATATATGCTCTACATTCAATTTTTTAAATCACACTCCATTCTGATATTTTTCTTGAAGTCCACTGTAATCTTAACTATTTCTTTGCTCCCCTTTTAAGTTGGCAGACCTTTTCATCCCACGAAATCACATTATTCTGCTGTATCCCAAGCCCCTCTTTCAATAATTATTCATTCGTCCCCTCGTTTATTCATTGAATAGATGTTTGTTGAGCCCCATATCAAATGCCAGACCCGGATCTAGTCAACAGCCAACTCCTCACTGTACTAATTGTTTCCTTCCACCAACACACCTCCCCTCCCCCCGCCCCCGCCCCCGCCCCCGCTTTCACGCAAACCCATGCATTCCCTCTACAGCCTCGAATAATCTTCCATGCTTCTCTCCACACTTCAAAAATTACGCTGGAGCACACTTTTACCGCCTCCCCCCCCCCCACACACACACACGCCAGGAGTGCACCCCTCCTCTCAGGCAACCCAATCATTCGCTGCCCCCCCCCCACCTTAGAATCAAAGGCAGGGTCATGAGCCCTGCCTCAGTGGCCGGACGCCAGGGGTCAGGAGGCTGGGGCACTGGGTCCTCCCACAGGGGTCGTGCTGAGTAGGAGGGTGGGGCAGAGTAAGACATAGGGAGCCAGTAGAGGTACCCTGCTGAGGTGGAAGAGAGGAGAAGGGGTTGGGGACCCAGAGCAAAAGGGAGGGAGGAATGAAGAGGCATGGAGAATGAGGGTCCCTCTTCATGATACCATCCTGTGGTTACCTCAGCCTCCAGCAGGTTGCAATCTGGGACAAGAGGCCTGAGGGAAGACGCTGCAGCTCTCGTTCCCTTTCCCGCCTTTCCCACAAAGGCCAATGAGCTTCCAGCACTGCCTTCCGCCTTCCGCTGTGGCCGGCGACCAATGAGCTTCAACTTCCATCGAAGCTCACCCACCAAAATCCCGCCTCCTCCCCTTCTTCCGGCTTCTCCTCAGGCTCACTTTACTAGGTCAACCAGTAACTCGTGAAGTAAAGTGGAGCTCTGTGCTCCCCAAGCCTTGTTTCCCAGACTATTATCTCTTTGGGTGTGAAGTATTGCATGTGCACGCATTTTTAACACGTGTGCTTGGTATTCTGTCATTTACTTTTACAAAATTCAGCATGTGTTTTTAAGATCGGGCTATAGTCTTATGTCAGGGATTCTCAAATGGGCGATTTTGCACTCCCAGGGACACATTTGGAGTCATTTTGGTCCATATTTGTGTGTGTCTGTTTCTGAGCTCCCCGTTCCGCTGCATAAATTTGCTTATTCTTATGACAGTGCTACACTCTTAATTTTTATCTCTTGGTAAGAAATCTTGATTTCTGTTAAGGCAAGTCCCCATATGTTATGCATCATCTCCAGGCACAGCTTCACTATTCTTCGCATTTTGCCTTTCCATAGAAATGTTATGATAAGCGTGCCATGTTCCCTGAAAACTCATTTGCAACAGATTTGGATTGCATTTTCATTGAAACTACGGATCAGTTAGGGGAGAACTGACTATCTTTCTGATATCCAGCCTTCCTAGTCACCAATGTGGGCTGTCTCTCCATTTATGTTGGTTTTCTTTAACGTTTTAATCTCTCAGTTTAGTATTTAGTTTTGTCTTTTGTATATTCAGACCTTGTACATCTTTTACTGTATTTATCCTAAGATATTCTACAGTGCTATTGCATGATACCTGTTCAAAATGACATTTTTCTATTTGCATCTAACTTATAGAAATCCATTTGACTATTTAAAAAGTAAATTGATCTTGCCCAGCCGGGCGTGGCTCAGCGGTTGAGCGTGGACCTGGGATCCAGGTGATCAGGGTTCAATTCCCGGTCAGGACACATG